>NC_083415.1:0-300000 GCF_020745735.1 Hemiscyllium ocellatum | reverse complement strand
GACAGAGAGAGTGACAGAGAGAGAGAGAGAGAGAGAGACAGAGGCACAGAGAGAGAGAGAGGGGGACAGAAAGACAGAGAGAGAGTGAGACAGAGAGAGGGACAGAGAGAGAGAGACAGAGAGATGGACGGAGACAGAGAGAGGGAGGGACAGAGAGATAGAGAGAGAGTGGGACAGAGAGAGAGGGACGGAGTGAGAGAGAGAGGGGGACAGAGAGATGGACAGAGAGAGAGGGAGGGACAGAGAGAGGGACAGAGTGAGAGAGAGGGGGACAGAGAGACTGAGGGACAGAGAAACAATGCAAGAGAGAGGACAGAGAGAGAGGGACAGAGAGAGAGAGAAAGAGAGGGACAGAGAGAGGGACAGAGAAACAGTGCAAGAGAGAGGGAGAGACGGACAGAGAGAGAGAGGGGGAGACAGAGAGAGAGGGACAGAGAGACCGAGGGACAGGGAGAGGGATGGACAGAGAGAGGGGAACAGAGAAACAGAGTGAGAGAGGGGGGGTACAGAGTGAGAGACAGAGAGAGAGATGGATAGAGAGAGAGGGACAGAGAGGCAGAGCGAGGGATGGGGACAGAGAGAGAGAGACAGATAGAGGGACAGAACGACAGAAGGAACACAGAGAGAGAGGGAGACAGAGAGAGAAGGTGAGGGACAGAGAGAGAGAGGGACAGAGAGAGAGAAGGAACACAGACAAAGAGAGGGACAGAGAGAGAGAGAGAGAGACAGAGGGACACAGAGGGACAGAGAGAGGGATGGACAGAGAGAGGGGAACAGAGAAACAGTGCGAGGGGGGGGGGGAACAGAGAGAGAGAGAGAGAGAGGGGGACAGAGATGCAGAGTGAGGGATGGGGACAGAGAAAGAGAGAAAGAGGGGACAGAGAGAGGGACAGAGAAACAGAGCAAGAGAGAGGAAGACAGAGAGAGAGGGACACAGAGAAAGAGAGGGCCAGAGAGAGAGAGAGAGAGACAGAGGGACAGAGAGAGAGAGAGAGATAGAGAGGGTGAGGGACAGAGAGACAGAAGGAACACAGAGAGAGAGGGAGACAGAGAGAGAAGGTGAGGGACAGAGAGAGAGAGGGACAGAGAGACAGAAGGAACACAGACAAAGAGAGGGACAGAGAGACAGAGAGAGAATTAGGGACAGAGAGAGAGGGAGACAGAGAGTGAAGGTCACACAGAGAGAGAGAGAAAAGGTCACAGAGAGAGAGGGACAGAGAGAGGGAGAGATGGACAGAGAGAGAGAGAGGGAGGTTGAGGGACAGAGAGAGAGAGAGAGAAATGGGGAGAGACCGACAGAGAGAGAGAGAGGGAGACAGAGAGAGAGGGACAGATAGACCGAGGGACAGAGAGAGGGAGGGTCAGAGAGAGGGGAACAGAGAAACAGAGCGAGAGAGGGGGGGAACAGAGTGATAGAGAGAGAGAGAGAGATGGATAGAGAGAGAGGAACAGAGAGGCAGAGCGAGGGATGGGGAGAGAGAGAGAAAGAGAGAGAGGGGGACAGAGAGAGGGACAGAGAAACAGAGCAAGAGAGAGGAAGACAGAGAGAGAGAGGGACATAGAGAAAGAGAGGGCCAGAGAGAGAGAGAGACAGAGGAACAGAGAGACAGAAGGAACACAGAGAGAGAGGGAGACAGAGAGAGAAGGTGAGGGACAGAGAAAGAGAGGGACAGAGAGAGAGAAGGAACACAGACAAAGAGAGGGACAGAGACAGAGAGAGAGAGAGAGACAGAGGGACACAGAGAGAGAGGGGGACAGAGAGTGAGGGGGACAGAGAGAGAAAAGCTCACAGAGAGGGACAGAGAGAGAGAGAGAGAGAGACAGAGGGACAGAGAGAGGGATGGACAGAGAGAGGGGAACAGAGAAACAGTGTGAGAGAGGGGGGGAACAGAGAGAGAGAGAGAGAGGGACAGAGAAGCAGAGCGAGGGATGGGGACAGAGAGAGAGAGAGAAAGAAAGAGAGGAACAGAGAGAGTGAGAGAGATAGAAAGAGAGGAATAGAGAGAGAGTGACAGAGAGAGAGAGAGACAGAGGCACAGAGAGAGAGAGAGAGGGACAGAAAGACAGAGAGAGAGTGAGACAGAGAGAGGGACAGAGAGAGAGATACAGAGAGATGGACGGAGACAGAGAGAGGGAGGGACAGAGAGATAGAGAGAGGGACGGAGTGAGAGAGAGAGGGGGACAGAGAGATGGACAGAGAGAGGGACAGAGTGAGAGAGAGGGGGACAGAGAGACTGAGGGACAGAGAAACAGTGCAAGAGAGAGGACAGAGAGAGAGGGTCAGAGAGAGAGAGAAAGAGAGGGACAGAGAGAGAGGGACAGAGAAACAGTGCAAGAGAGAGGGAGAGACGGACAGAGAGAGAGAGAGAGACGGAGACAGAGAGAGAGGGACAGAGAGACCGAGGGACAGGGAGAGGGATGGACAGAGAGAGGGGAACAGAGAAACAGACCGAGAGAGGGGGGGAAACAGAGTGATAGAGAGAGAGAGAGAGATGGATAGAGAGAGAGGGACAGAGAGGCAGAGCGAGGGATGGGGACAGAGAAAGAGAGAGAGAGAGAGAGGGACAGAGAGAGGGACAGAGAAACAGAGCAAGAGAGAGGAAGACAGAGAGAGAGGGACATAGAGAAAGAGAGGGCCAGAGAGAGAGAGAGAGACAGCGGGACAGAGAGACAGAAGGAACAGAGAGAGTGAGGGAGACAGAGAGAGAAGGTGAGGGACAGAGAAGGAGAGGGACAGAGAGAGAAGGAACACAGACAAAGAGCGGGATAGAGACAGAGGGAGAGAGAGAGAGACAGAGGGACACAGAGAGAGGGGGGGACAGAAAGTGAGGGACAGAGAGAGAGAGAGAAAAGATCACAGAGAGGGACAGAGAGAGGGATGGACAGAGAGAGGGGAACAGAGAAACAGAGCGAGAGAGGGGGGGAACAGAGAGAGAGAGAGAGAGAGAGGGACAGAGAAGCAGAGCGAGGGATGAGGACAGAGAGAGAGAGAGAGAGAGAAAGAAAGAGAGGAACAGAGAGAGTGAGAGAGATAGAAAGAGAGGAATAGAGAGAGAAGAGAGAGAGAGAGACAGAGAGAGTGACAGAGAGAGAGAGAGAGAGAGAGACAGAGGCACAGAGAGAGAGGGGGGGACAGAAAGACAGAGAGAGAGTGAGACAGAGAGAGGGACAGAGAGAGAGAGACAGAGAGATGGACGGAGACAGAGAGAGGGAGGGACAGAGAGATAGAGAGAGAGTGGGACAGAGAGAGAGGGACGGAGTGAGAGAGAGAGGGGGACAGAGAGATGGACAGAGAGAGAGGGAGGGACAGAGAGAGGGACAGAGTGAGAGAGAGGGGGACAGAGAGACTGAGGGACAGAGAAACAATGCAAGAGAGAGGACAGAGAGAGAGGGACAGAGAGAGAGAGAAAGAGAGGGACAGAGAGAGGGACAGAGAAACAGTGCAAGAGAGAGGGAGAGACGGACAGAGAGAGAGAGGGGGAGACAGAGAGAGAGGGACAGAGAGACCGAGGGACAGGGAGAGGGATGGACAGAGAGAGGGGAACAGAGAAACAGAGTGAGAGAGGGGGGGTACAGAGTGAGAGACAGAGAGAGAGATGGATAGAGAGAGAGGGACAGAGAGGCAGAGCGAGGGATGGGGACAGAGAGAGAGAGACAGACAGAGGGACAGAACGACAGAAGGAACACAGAGAGAGAGGGAGACAGAGAGAGAAGGTGAGGGACAGAGAGAGAGAGGGACAGAGAGAGAGAAGGAACACAGACAAAGAGAGGGACAGAGAGAGAGAGAGAGAGACAGAGGGACACAGAGAGAGAGGGGAACAGAGAGTGAGGGACACAGAGAGAGAGAGAAAAGATCACAGAGAGGGACAGAGAGAGGGATGGACAGAGAGAGGGGAACAGAGAAACAGTGCGGGGGGGGGGGGAACAGAGAGAGAGAGAGAGAGAGAGGGGGACAGAGATGCAGAGTGAGGGATGGGGACAGAGAGAGAGAGAAAGAGGGGACAGAGAGAGGGACAGAGAAACAGAGCAAGAGAGAGGAAGACAGAGAGAGAGGGACACAGAGAAAGAGAGGGCCAGAGAGAGAGAGAGAGAGAGACACAGAGGGACAGAGAGATAGAGAGGGTGAGGGACAGAGAGACAGAAGGAACACAGAGAGAGAGGGAGACAGAGAGAGAAGGTGAGGGACAGAGAGAGAGAGGGACAGAGAGACAGAAGGAACACAGACAAAGAGAGGGACAGAGAGACAGAGAGAGACAGAGGGACAGAGAGAGAGGGAGACAGAGAGTGAAGGTCACACAGAGAGAGAGAGAAAAGGTCACAGAGAGAGAGGGACAGAGAGAGGGAGAGATGGACAGAGAGAGAGAGGGAGGTTGAGGGACAGAGAGAGAGAGAGAGAGAAATGGGGAGAGACCGACAGAGAGAGAGAGAGGGAGACAGAGAGAGAGGGACAGATAGACCGAGGGACAGAGAGAGGGAGGGTCAGAGAGAGGGGAACAGAGAAACAGAGCGAGAAGGGAGGGGGGGACAGAGATAGAGATGGACAGAGAGAGGGTCAGAGAAGCAGAGCAAGAGAGAGGAAGACAGAGAGAGAGGGACACAGAGAAAGAGAGGGACAGAGAGAGGGAGGGACAGAGAGACAGAGAGTCAGTGG
Organism: Hemiscyllium ocellatum; assembly: GCF_020745735.1. Lineage (NCBI taxonomy): Eukaryota > Metazoa > Chordata > Chondrichthyes > Orectolobiformes > Hemiscylliidae > Hemiscyllium > Hemiscyllium ocellatum. Next base: position 295,349 of record NC_083415.1, on the reverse strand, counting down.
GATAGAAAGAGAGAGGGACATAGTGAGAGAGAGAGAGAGAGAGAGGGTCAGAGATAGAGAGGGACAGAGAGAGAGAGACAGGGACAGAGAGACCGAGGGTTAGAGAGACAGAGAGAGAGAGGGACAGAGAGACCGAGGGACAGAGAGATAGAGAGAGAGGGACAGAGAGAGAGAGAGAGGGACAGAGAGACAGAGAGAGAGAGAGGGACATAGAGAGAGGGACAGTGAGTGAGGGACACAGGGGGAGAGAGAGAGAAAAGGTCACAGAGAGAGAGAGAGACAGAGAGAGGGAGAGACAGACAGAGAGAGAGAGGGGGAGACAGAGAGAGAGGGACAGAGAGATCGAGGGACAGGGAGAGGGATGGACAGAGAGAGGGGAACACAGAAACAGAGCGAGAGAGGGGGGAACAGAGTGAGAGCGAGAGAGAGAGAGATGGATAGAGAGAGGGACAGAGAGGCAGAGCGAGGGATGGGGACAGAGAGAGAGAGAGAGAGAGAGACAGAGAGAGGGACAGAGAAACAGAGCAAGAGAGAGGAAGACAGAGAGAGAGGAACGTAGAGAAAGAGAGGGCCAGAGAGAGAGAGACAGAGGGATAGAGAGACAGAAGGAACACAGAGAGACAGGGAGACAGAGACAGAAGGTGAGGGACAGAGAGAGAGAGGGACAGAGAGACAGAAGGAACACAGACAAAGAGAGGGACAGAGAGACAGAGAGAGACAGAGGGACAGAGAGAGAGGGGGACACAGAGTGAGGGACACAGAGAGAGAGAGAAAAGGTCACAGAGAGAGAGGGACAGAGAGTGGAAGAGACGGACAGAGAGAGAGAGAGGGAGACAGAGAGAGGGGGACAGAGAAGCCGAGGACAGAGAGTGGGATGGACAGAGAGGGGGAACAGAGAAACAGAGCGAGAAAGGGGGGGACAGAGAGAGAGATGGACAGAGAGAGAGGGACAGAGAAGCAGAGCGAGAGACGGGGACAGAGAGAGAGAGATTGGGGGACAGAGAGAGATGAGACAGAGAGAGGGACAGAGAGAGACAGATGCACAGAGAGAGTGAGAGGGACAGAGAGACAGAGCGAGGGTGAGACAGAGAGAGGGACAGAGTTAGAGACAGAGAGAGAGGGAGACAGAGAGAGGGAGGGACAGAGAGATAGAGAGAGTGGGACAGAGAGAGAGAGGGACAGAGTGAGAGAGAGAGAGAGAGAGGAACAGCGAGATGGACAGAGAGAGAGGGAGGGACAGAGAGAGGGATAGAGTGAGAGAGAGAGAGGGACAGAGAGACTGAGGGACAGAGAAACCGTGCAAGAGAGAGAGGACAGGGAGAGGGAGGGGCAGAGAGAGAGAGAGAAAGAGTGGGACAGAGAGAGAGAGAAAGAGAGAGCGAGACAGAGAGAGAGAGAAAGAGAGGGACAGAGAGAAAGAGAGAAAAAGAGAGTGAGACAGAGAGAGAGTGAGACAGAGAGAGAGGGACAGAGAGAGAGGGACAGAGAACGAGAGGGACAGAGAGAGAAAGAGAGGGACAGAGAGACAGAGAGATAGAGAGAGAGGGACAGAGAGACAGGGAGACAGAGAGAGAGGGACAGAGAGACACAGAGAGAGAGAGAGGGACATAGAGACCGAAGGTTAGAGAGGGGGAGGGACAGAGAGGGACAGAGAGACAGGGAGACAGAGAGAGAGAGACAGAGAGAGAGAGAGAGGGACATAGAGACCGAAGGTTAGAGGGGGGGAGGGACAGAGAGAGAGAGAGAGAGAGAGAGAGAGAAAGAAAGAGAGGAACAGAGAGAGAGAGAGAGAGGGAGAGAGACAGAGTGAGAGAGAGAGAGAGAGGAACAGCGAGATGGACAGAGAGAGACGGAGGGGCAGATAGATGGACGGAGTGAGAGAGAGAGAGAGGGACAGAGAAACCGTGTAAGAGAGAGAGGACAGAGAGAGGGAGGGGCAGAGAGAGAGAGAAAGAGTGGGACAGAGAGAGAGAGAAAGAGAGAGCGAGACAGAGAGAGAGAGGGACAGAGAGAGAGAGAAAGAGAGGGACAGAGAGAGGGAGAGAGAGAGAGAAAAAGAGAGTGAGACAGAGAGAGAGGGACAGGGAAAGAGTGGGACAGAGAGAGAAAGAGAGGGACAGAGAGACAGAGAGACAGAGAGATAGAGAGAGAGGGACAGAGAGAGCGGGAGGCAGAGAGAGAGGGACAGAGAGACAGAGAGAGAGGGGGGGACAGAGAGACCGAAGGTTAGAGAGGGGGAGGGACAGAGAGAGAGAGAGAGAGAGAGAAAGAAAGAGAGGAACAGAGAGAGAGAAAGAAAGAGAGGAATAGAGAGAGAGAGAGAAGAGAGAGAGAGACAGAGAGAGAGACAGAGAGAGAGAGAGAGACAGAGGCACAGAGAGAGAGAGAGAGGGACAGAGGCACAGAGAGAGAGAGAGAGGGACAGAGAGACAGAGAGAGAGTGAGACAGAGAGAGGGACAGAGAGAGAGAGACAGAGAGATGGACGGAGACAGAGAGAGGGAGGGACAGAGAGATAGAGAGAGACAGAGAGATAGAGCGAGAGGGACAGAGAGAGAAAGAGAGGGACAGAGAGACAGAGAGAGACAGAGAGATAGAGAGAGAGGGACAGAGTGAGAGGGAGGCAGAGAGAGAGGGACAGATAGACAGAGAGAGAGAGGGGGACAGAGAGACCGAAGGTTAGAGAGGGGGAGGGACAGAGAGACAGAGAGAGAGAAAGAAAGAGAGGAACAGAGAGAGAGAGAGAGATAGAAAGAGAGGAATAGAGAGAGAAAGAAAGAGAGGAACAGAGAGAGAGAGAGAGATAGAAAGAGAGGAATAGAGAGAGAGAGAGAGAGGGACAGAAAGACAGAGAGAGAGTGAGACAGAGAGAGGGACAGAGAGAGATAGAGACATAGAGATGGACGGAGACAGAGAGAGGCAGGGACAGGGAGATAGAGAGAGAGGGACAGAGAGAGAGAGGGACGGAGTGAGAGAGAGAGGGGGACAGAGAGATGGACAGAGAGAGATGGAGGGACAGAGAGAGGGACAGAGTGAGAGAGAGGGGGACAGAGTGACTGAGGGACAGAGAAACAGTGCAAGAGAGAGGACAGAGAGAGAGAGGAACAGAGAGAGAGAGAAAGAGAGGGACAGAGAGAGAGGGACAGAGAAACAGTGCAAGAGAGAGGGAGAGACGGACAGAGAGAGAGAGAGAGAGGGGGAGACAGAGAGAGAGGGACAGAGAGACCGAGGGACAGGGAGAGGGATGGACAGAGAGAGGGGAACAGAAAACAGAGCGCGGGGGGGTGGGAACAGAGTGAGAGAGAGAGAGAGAGAGAGAGAGATGGATAGAGAGAGAGGGACAGAGAAGCAGAGTGAGGGATGGGGACAGAGAGAGAGAGACAGAGAGGGGGACAGAGAGAGGGACAGAGAAACAGAGCAAGAGAGAGGAAGACTGAGAGAGAGAGAGGGACATAGAGAAAGAGAGGGCCAGAGAGAGAGAGAGAGAGGGTGAGGGACAGAGAGACAGAAGGAACACAGAGAGAGAGGGAGACAGATAGAGAAGGTGAGGTACAGAGAGAGAGAGGGACAGAGAGAGAGAAGGAACACAGACAAAGAGAGGGACAGAGAGACAGAGAGAGACAGAGGGACAGAGAGATAAGGGGGACAGAGTGAAGGACACACACAGAGAGAGAGAGAAAAGTTCACAGAGAGAGAGGGACAGAGAGAGGGAGAGATGGACAGAGAGAGAGAGGGAGGGAGGTTGAGGGACAGAGAGAGAGAGAGAGAGACCGACAGAGAGAGAGAGAGAGGGAGACAGATAGAGAGGGACAGAGAGACCGAGGGACAGACAGAGGGACGGACAGAGAGCGGGGAACAGAGAAACAGAGCGAGAAATGGGGGGACAGAGAGAGAGATGGACAGAGAAGCAGAGCAAGAGACGGGGACAGAGAGAGAGAGTGGGGGACAGAGAGAGGGACAGAGAAACAGAGCAAGAGAGAGGAAGACAGAGAGAGAGGGACACAGAGAAAGAGAGGGACAGAGAGAGGGAGGGACAGAGACACAGAGAGACAGTGGGACAGAAAGAGAGAGGGACATAGTGAGAGAGAGAGAGAGGGTCAGAGATAGAGAGGGACAGAGAGAGAGAGAGAGACAGAGGGAGTGACAGAGAGACAGAGATAGAGAGAGAGGGACAGAAAGAGAGAGAGAGAGAGGGACAGAGAGAGAGAGACATAGAGACAGAGGAACAGAGAGAAAGAGAGACAGAAGGACAGAGAGAGAGGGACACAGAGAGCGAGGGACAGAGAGAGGAATGGACAGAGAGAGGGGAACAGAGAAACAGAGCGAGAGAGGGGGAGAACAGAGAGAGAGAGAGAGAGAGAGAGAGATGGACAGAGAGAGAGTGACAGAGAAGGAGAGCGAGGTATGGGGACAGAGAGAGAGAGAGAGGGGGGGGACAGAGAGAGGGACAGAGAAACAGAGCAAGAGAGAGGAAGACAGAGAGAGAGGGACATAGAGAAAGAGAGGGCCAGAGAGAGAGAGAGACAGAGGGACAGAGAGAGAGAGAGAGGGTGAGGGACAGAGAGGCAGAGCAAGAGAGAGGAAGACAGAGAGAGAGGGACATAGAGAAAGAGAGGGCCAGAGAGAGAGAGAGAGAGAGAGAGAGAGACAGAGGGACAGAGAGACAGAAGAAACACAGAGAGAGAGGGAGACAGAGAGAGAAGGTGAGGGACAGAGAGAGAGAGGGACAGAGAGACAGAAGGAACACAGACAAAGAGAGGGACAGAGAGACAGAGAGAGACAGAGGGACAGAGAGAGAGGGAGACAGAGAGTGAAGGTCACAGAGAGAGAGAGAATAGGTCACAGAGAGAGAGGGACAGAGAAAGGGAGAGATGGACAGAGAGAGAGAGAGGGAGGTTGAGGGACAGAGAGAGAGAGAGAGAGACAGTGGGACAGAGAGAGAGAGGGACACAGAGAGAGAGAGGGACAGAGAGTGAGGGACACAGAGAGAGAGAGAAAAGGTCACAGAGAGAGAGGGACAGAGAGAGGAAGAGACGGACAGAGAGGAGAGAGAGGGAGAGTGAGGGACAGAGAGACAGAGAGAGAGAGGGACAGCGAGACAGAAGGAAGACACAGAGAGAGAGAGAGACAGAGGGACAGAGAGAGAGGGACACAGAGAGTGCGGGACACAGAGAGAGAGAGAAAAGGTCACAGAGAGAGAGGGACAGAGAGAGGGAGAGACGGACAGAGAGAGAGAGAGGGAGACAGAGAGAGGGGGACAGAGAGGCTGAGGACAGAGAGTGGGATGGACAGAGAGAGGGGAGCAGAGAAACAGAGCGAGAAAGGGGGGGACAGGGAGAGAGATGGACAGAGAGGGGGATAGAGAAACAGGGAGAGAGAGGGACAGAGTGAGAGAGAGAGGGACAGAGAGATGGACAGAGAGAGAGAGGGACAGAAAGAGAGTGACAGAGAGACAGGGATAGAGAGAGAGAGGGACAGAGTGAGAGAGAGAGGGACAGAAAGAGGGACAGACAGAGTGACAGAGAGACAGAGGGATAGAGAGAGAGAGGGACAGAGACGAACAGGGGAAGAGAGAGGGAGACAGAGGCACAGGAAGAGAGAGAGAGAGTGAGACAGAAAGAGAGAGGTGGACAGAGAGAGAGTGGGACAGAGAGAGGGACACAGTGAAAGAGAGGGGGACATAGAAAGAGAGCGAGTGACCGAGAGACGAGAGAGAGCGGGATAGAGAGAGAGGGACAGAGAAACAGAGAGAGAGTGGGACAGAGAGAGAGAGAGTGGGACAGAGAGAGAGAGAGAGGGACAGAGTGAGAGAGAGATGGACAGAGAGAGGAACGGAAAGACAGAGTGAGAGACAGACAGAGAGGGAAAGAAAGAGAGAGCGAGAGAGTCAGAGCGAGAGGGACAGAGAGACACAGATAGAGAGAGGGACAGAGAGAGAGAGAGAGAGATGGACAGAGAGAGAGAGGGATAGAGAGACAGAGCGAGAGAGAGGGGGACACAAAGAGAGAAGGAGAGAGACAGAGAGAGTGGGAGAGAGAGAGAGACAGAGAGACAGAGAGAGAGATGGAGAGAGGGACAGAGAGAGATGGAGTGAGGGAGACACAGAGACAGAGAGAGAGAGAGAGAGAGACAGAGAGAGAGGGACAGAGAGATTGAGAGAGCTACAGAGAGAGAGAGACATAGAAAGAGAGAGAAGGACATAGAAAGAGAGTGAGGGTCAGAGAAACAGAGAGAGAGAGAGAGGGACAGAGAGATATGGAGAGAGGGAGACAGAGGGGGGACAGACAGACTGAGAGAGAGAGGGATGGAGAGATTGAGAGAGAGAGAGGGACAGAGAGAGAGGGACAGAGAGAGAGAGAGAGGGACAGAGTTTGAGAGAGAGAGAGGGAGAGAGAAGGATTCAGTGAGAGAGAGAGGGACATAGAAAGAGAGTGAGGGACAGAGAGACACAGAGAGAGAGAGACAGAGAGACAGGGATAGAGAGAGAGAGGGACAGAGTGAGAGAGAGAGGGACAGAAAGAGGGACAGACAGAGTGACAGAGAGACTGAGAGAGAGTGGTGGACAGAGAGCGAGGGACCGATAGAGAGAGAGCGACAGAGAGAGAGAGAGATACAGAGACAGAGGGACAGAGAGACAGAGTGAGAGATATAGAAAGGGAGACAGAGACACAGAGAGAGAGAGGGACAGAGAGACAGAGAGAGAGGGACAGAGAGACTGAGAGAGAGTGGTGGACAGAGAGCGAGGGACCGATAGAGAGAGAGCGACAGAGAGAGAGAGAGATACAGAGACAGAGGGACAGAGAGAGAGGGACAGAGAGAGAGAGAGAGAGAGAGAGAGACAGAGACAGAGGGAGATAGAGACTTAGTGAGAGAGAGGGACATAGAAAGAGAGTGAGGGACAGAGAGACTGAGAGAGAGGGGGGACAGAGGGACAGAGAGAGAGGGACCGAGAGAGAGAGTGGGACAGAGAGAGAAAGAGACACAGAGACAGAGGGACAGGGAGAGAGAGACAGAGAGAGAGAGAGAGGGACTCAGTGAGAGAGAGGGGGACATAGAAAGTGAGTGAGGGAGAGAGAAAGCGAGGGACAGAGAGACAGAGAGAGAGAGAGGGACAGAGAGAGACTGAGAGAGAGGGGTCTGAGAGAGAGGGACAGAGAGACTGAGAGAGAGAGACAGAGAGGGACAGAGAGACAGAGAGGGACAGAGAGACAGAGGGACTGAGTGAGAGGAACAGAGAGAGAGAGACACAGAGAGAGAGAGAGGGAGAGGGACAAAGAGACAGAGAGGGACACAGAGAGAGTGAGAGAGAGAGAGTGAGGGACACAGAGAGAGAGAGGGACATAGAGAGAGAGAGGGAGAGAGAGAGGGGGACACGGAGAGAGTGAGGGACAAAGAGAGAGGGGGACACAAAAGAGAGAGAGGGACAGAGAGAGAGTGACGGACAGAGAGAGCGTGGGACACAGAGATAGGGACGGAGAGAGACAGAGTGAGAGAGAGGGACAGAGAGAGTGAAGGACATAGAGAGAGAGAGGGACAGAGAGAGAAAGGGACACAGAGAGCGAGGGACACAGAGAGAGCGAGGGACACAGAGAGAGTGAGGGACACAGAGAGAGGGATGGACACAGAGATAGGGACACAGAGGGGTAGAGGGACGCAGAGAGAGTGAGGGACACAGAGAGAGAGGGACAGAGAGACTGAGGAACAGAGAGAGAGAGAGAGAGGGACAAAGAGGAGGATAGAGAGAGAGAGGGACAGAGAGACAGAGGGACAGGGAGAGAGCGGGAGAGAGAAAGAAAGAGAGAGGGATAGAGAGAGAAAGAGAGAGGGACAGAGAGATGGACAGACAGAGAGAGAGAGGGAGAGAGAAAGAGAGAAAGAGAAGAACAGAGAGAGAGACAGACAGACAGACAGAGGCACAGAAAGAGAGAGAGAGAGAGTGACAGAGACAGAGAGAGAGAGGGACAGAGTGAGAGTGAGAAGGAGAGGGACAGAGAGTCAGACAGAGGGACACAGAGAGAGAGAGGGACAGAGAGACACAGAGAGAGAGGGTCTGAGAGACTGAGGGACAGAGAGAGGGAGGGACAGAGAGAGAGGGGGATAGAGAAACAGAGAGAGAGAGAGAGGGACAGAGTGAGAGAGAGAGGGACAGAATGAGAGGGACAGAGAAGAAGAGCGAGGGATGCAGACAGAGAGAGAGAGAGAGAGAGGGGGGGACAGAGAGAGGGACAGAGAAACAGAGCAAGAGAGAGGAAGACAGAGAGAGAGGGACAGAGAAAGAGAGGGCCAGAGAGAGAGAGAGACAGAGGGACAGAGAGAGAGAGAGAGGGACAGAGAGACAGAAGGAACACAGACAAAGAGAGGGACAGAGAGACAGAGAGAGACAGAGGGACAGAGAGAGAGGGAGACAGAGAGTGAAGGTCACAGAGAGAGAGAGAAAAGGTCACAGAGAGAGAGGGACAGAGAGAGGGAGAGATAGACAGAGAGAGAGGGAGGTTGAGGGACAGAGAGAGAGAGAGAGACAGTGGAACAGAGAGAGAGGGTCACAGAGAGAGAGAGGGACAGAGAGTGAGGGACACAGAGAGAGAGAGAAAAGGTCACAGAGAGAGAGGGACAGAGAGAGGAAGAGATGGACAGAGGGAGAGAGAGGGAGGGTGAGGGACAGAGAGACAGAGAGAGAGAGGGACAGAGAGACAGAAAGAACACAGAGAGAGAGAGAGAGGGACACAGAGAGTGCGGGACACAGAGAGAGAGAGAAAAGGTCACACAGAGAGAGGGACAGAGAGAGAGAGAGACGGACAAAGAGAGAGAGAGGGAGACAGAGAGAGGGGGACAGAGAAGCCGAGGACAGAGAGTGGGTTGGACAGAGAGAGGGGAACAGAGAAACAGAGCGAGAAAGGGGGGGACAGAGAGAGAGATGGACAGAGAGAGAGGGACAGAGAAGCAGAGCGAGAGACGGGGACAGAGAGAGAGAGAGTGGGGGACAGAGAGAGATGAGACAGAGAGTGGGACAGAGAGAGACAGATGCACAGAGAGTGTGAGAGGGACAGAGAGACAGAGAGAGGGTGAGACAGAGAGAGGGTGAGACAGAGAGAGGGACAGAGTTAGATTAGATTAGATTAGACTTACAGTGTGGAAACAGGCCCTTCGGCCCAACAAGTCCACACCGACCCGCCGAAGCGAAACCCACCCATACCCCTACATTACCCCTTACCTAACACTACGGGCAATTTAGCATGGCCAATTCACCTGGCCCGCACATCTTTGGACTGTGGGAGGAAACCGGAGCACCCGGAGGAAACCCACGCAGACACAGGGAGAACGTGCAAACTCCACACAGTCAGTCGCCTGAGTCGGGAATTGAACCCGGGTCTTCAGGCGCTGTGAGGCAGCAGTGCTAACCACTGTGCCACCGTGCCGCCCACTAACTGTGCCACCGTGCCGCCCACCGTTAGAGACAGAGAGAGAGGGAGACAGAGAGAGGGAGGGACAGAGATTAGAGAGAGAGTGGGACAGAGAGAGAGAGGGACAGAGTGAGAGAGAGAGAGAGAGAGAGGAACAGCGAGATGGACAGAGAGAGAGGGAGGGACAGAGAGAGGGACAGAGTGAGAGAGAGAAAGGGACAGAGAGACTGAGGGACAGAGAAACCGTGCAAGAGAGAGATGACAGAGAGAGGGAGGGGCAGAGAGAGAGAGAAAGAGTGGGACAGAGAGAAAGAGAGAAAAAGAGAGTGAGACAGAGAGAGAGTGAGACATAGAGAGAGAGGGACAGAGAAAGAGAGGGACAGAGAGAGAAAGAGAGGGACAGGGAGACAGAGAGAGACAGAGAGATAGAGAGAGAGGGACAGAGAGAGAGAGGGAGGCAGAGAGAGAGGGACAGAGAGACAGAGAGAGAGAGGGCCAGAGAGAACGAAGGTTAGAGAGGGGGAGGGACAGAGAGAGAGAGAGAGAAAGAAAAAGAGGAACAGAGAGAGAGAGAGAGATAGAAAGAGAGGAATAGAGAGAGAGAGAAGAGAGAGAGAGAGACAGAGAGAGAGAGAGAGACAGAGGCACAGAGAGAGAGAGGGACAGAAAGACAGAGAGAGAGTGAGACAGAGAGAGGGACAGAGAGAGAGAGACAGAGAGATGGACGGAGACAGAGAGAGGGAGGGACAGAGAGATAGAGAGAGAGTGGGACAGAGAGAGAGAGGGACGGAGTGAGAGAGAGAGGGGGACAGAGAGATGGACAGAGAGAGAGGGAGGGACAGAGAGAGGGACAAAGTGAGAGAGAGGGGGACAGAGTGACTGAGGGACAGAGAAACAGTGCAAGAGAGAGGACAGAGAGAGAGAGCGACAGAGAGAGAGAGAAAGAGAGGGACAGAGAGAGAGGGACAGAGAAACAGTGCAAGAGAGAGGGAGAGACAGACACAGAGAGAGAGAGAGAGAGAGGGAGATAGAGAGAGAGGGACAGAGAGACCGAGGGACAGGGAGAGGGATGGACAGAGAGAGGGGAACAGAGAAACAGAGTGAGAGAGGTGGGGGGAACAGAGTGAGAGAGAGAGAGATGGATAGAGAGAGAGGGACAGAGAGGCAGAGCGAGGGATGGGGACAGAGAGAGAGAGAGAGAGAGAGAGGGACAGAGAGAGGGACAGAGAAACAGAGCAAGAGAGAGGAAGACAGAGAGAGAGGGACATAGAGAAAGAGAGGGCCAGAGAGAGAGAGAGAGACAGAGGGACAGAGAGACAGAAGGAACACAGAGAGAGAGGGAGAGAGACAGAGGGACAGAGAGAGTGGGACACCGAGAGTGCGGGACACAGAGAGAGAGAGAAAAGGTCACAGAGAGAGAGGGACAGAGAGAGAGAGAGGGAGACAGAGAGGCTGAGGACAGAGAGTGGGATGGACAGAGAGAGGGGAGCAGAGAAACAGAGCGAGAAAGGGGGGGACAGAGAGAGAGATGGACAGAGAGAGGGGGGGATAGAGAAACAGAGAGAGAGAGAGGGACAGAGTGAGAGAGGGACAGAGAGATGGACAGAAAGAGAGTGACAGAGAGACAGGGATAGAGAGAGAGAGGGACAGAGTGAGAGAGAGAGGGACAGAAAGAGGGACAGACAGAGTGACAGAGAGGCAGAGGGATAGAGAGAGAGAGGGACAGAGACGAACAGGGGAAGAGAGAGGGAGACAGAGGCACAGGAAGAGAGAGAGAGAGTGAAACAGAAAGAGAGAGGTGGACAGAGAGAGAGTGGGACAGAGATAGGGACACAGTGAAAGAGAGGGGGACATAGAAAGAGAGCGAGTGACAGAGAGACGAGAGAGAGTGGGATAGAGAGAGAGGGACAGAGAAACAGAGAGAGAGTGGGACAGAGAGAGAGAGAGAGTGGGACAGAGAGAGAGAGAGAGAGGGACAGAGTGAGAGAGAGATGGACAGAGAGAGGAACGGAAAGACAGAGTGAGAGACAGACAGAGAGGGAAAGAAAGAGATAGCGAGAGAGTCAGAGCGAGAGGGACAGAGAGACACAGATAGAGAGAGGGACAGAGTGAGAGAGAGAGATGGACAGAGAGGGAGAGGGATAGAGAGACAGAGCGAGAGAGAGGGGGACACAAAGAGAGAAGGAGAGAGACAGAGAGAGTGGGAGAGAGAGAGAGAGAGAGACAGAGAGACAGAGAGAGAGATGGAGAGAGGGACAGAGAGAGATGGAGTGAGGGAGACACAGAGACAGAGAGAGAGAGAGAGAGAGAGACAGAGAGAGAGGGACAGAGAGATTGAGAGAGCTACAGAGAGAGAGAGACATAGAAAGAGAGAGAAGGACATAGAAAGAGAGTGAGGGACAGAGAAACAGAGAGAGAGAGAGAGGGACAGAGAGATATCAAGCGAGGGACAGAGAGATGGAGAGAGGGAGACAGAGTGAGAGAGAGAGAGAGAGAGAGACAGAGAGATAGAGAGAGGAAGACAGAGAGACAGAGAGAGAGAGAGGGACAGAGAGAGAGACGAGAGAGAGAGAGAGGGGGGGACAGAGAGAGAGATAGAGAGAGGGAGACAGAGAGACAGAGAGAGACAGAGAGAGAGGGACAGAGAGAGAGATAGAGAGAGGGAAACAGAGGGGGGACAGACAGACTGAGAGAGAGAGGGATGGAGAGATTGAGAGAGAGAGAGAGGGACAGAGAGAGAGAGAGGGACAGAGAGAGAGGGACAGAGAGAGAGGGACAGAGAGAGAGAGAGAGGGACAGAGATTGAGAGAGAGAGAGGGAGAGAGAGGGACTCAGTGAGAGAGAGAGGGACATAGAAAGAGAGTGAGGGACAGAGAGACACAGAGAGAGAGAGGGACAGAGAGATAGAGAGCGAGGGACAGAGAGACAGAGTGAGAGATATAGAAAGGGAGACAGAGACACAGAGAGAGAGAGGGACAGAGAGACTGAGAGAGAGGGGGGACAGAGAGACAGAGAGAGAGTGGTGGACAGAGAGCGAGGGACCGATAGAGAGAGAGCGACAGAGAGAGAGAAAGATACAGAGACAGAGGGACAGAGAGAGAGGGACAGAGAGAGAGAGAGAGAGACAGAGACAGAAAGAGAGAGGGACTCAGTGAGAGAGAGAGGGACATAGAAAGAGAGTGAGGGACAGAGAGACACAGAGAGAGAGACACAGAGAGAGAGAGGGACAGAGAGACTGAGAGAGAGGGGGGACAGAGGGACAGAGAGAGAGGGACCGAGAGAGAGAGTGGGACAGAGAGAGAAAGAGACACAGAGACAGAGGGACAGGGAGAGAGAGACAGAGAGAGAGAGAGAGAGAGAGGGACTCAGTGAGAGAGAGAGGGACATAGAAAGAGAGTGAGGGACAGAGAAAGCGAGGGACAGAGAGACAGAGAGAGAGAGAGGGACAGAGAGAGACTGAGAGAGAGGGAGACAGAGAGAGACTGAGAGAGAGGGGTCTGAGAGAGAGGGACAGAGAGACTGAGAGAGAGAGACAGAGAGGGACAGAGAGACAGAGGGACTGAGTGAGAGGAACAGAGAGAGAGAGACACAGAGAGAGAGAGAGGGAGAGGGACAAAGAGACAGAGAGGGACAGAGAGAGAGTGAAAGAGAGAGAGAGTGAGGGACACAGAGAGAGAAAGGGACATAGAGAGAGAGAGGGAGAGAGAGAGAGAGAGGGACACGGAGAGAGTGAGGGACAAAGAGAGAGGGGGACACAACAGAGAGAGAGGGACAGAGAGAGAGTGACGGACAGAGAGAGCGTGGGACACAGAGATAGGGACAGAGAGAGAGAGGGACAGAGAGAGTGAAGGACATAGAGAGAAAGGGACAGAGAGAGAAAGGGACACAGAGAACGAGGGACACAGAGAGAGCGAGGGACACAGAGAGAGGGATGGACACAGAGATAGGGACACAGAGGGGTAGAGGGACGCAGAGAGAGTGAGGGACACAGAGAGAGAGGGACAGAGAGACTGAGGAACAGAGAGAGAGAGAGAGGGACAAAGAGGAGGATAGAGAGAGGGACAAAGAGACAGAGGGACAGGGAGAGAGCGGGATAGAGAAAGAAAGAGAGAGGGATAGAGAGAGAGAGAGAGAGAGAGGGACAGAGAGATGGACAGACAGAGAGAGAGAGAGGGAGAGAGAAAGAGAGAAAGAGAAGAACAGAGAGAGAGACAGACAGACAGACAGACAGAGGCACAGAAAGAGAGAGAGAGAGTGACAGAGACAAAGAGAGAGAGGGACAGAGTGAGAGTGAGAAGGAGAGGGACAGAGAGTCAGACAGAGGGACACAGAGAGAGAGAGGGACAGAGAGACACAGAGAGAGAGGGACAGAGAGAGAGATAGAGAGAGGGAGACAGAGGGGGGACAGACAGACTGAGAGAGAGAGGGATGGAGAGATTGAGAGAGAGAGAGGGACAGAGAGAGAGAGAGGGACAGAGAGAGAGGGACAGAGAGAGAGGGACAGAGAGAGAGAGAGAGGGACAGAGATTGAGAGAGAGAGAGGGAGAGAGAGGGACTCAGTGAGAGAGAGAGGGACATAGAAAGAGAGTGAGGGACAGAGAGACACAGAGAGGGAGAGAGGGACAGAGAGATAGAGAGCGAGGGACAGAGAGACAGAGTGAGAGATATAGAAAGGGAGACAGAGACACAGAGAGAGAGAGGGACAGAGAGACTGAGAGAGTGGGGGGACAGAGAGCGAGGGACCGATAGAGAGAGAGCGACAGAGAGAGAGAGAGATACAGAGACAGAGGGACAGAGAGAGAGGGACAGAGAGAGAGAGAGAGAGAGAGAGACAGAGACAGAGAGAGAGAGGGACTCAGTGAGAGAGAGAGGGACATAGAAAGAGAGTGAGGGACAGAGAGACACAGAGAGAGAGAGGGACAGAGAGACTGAGAGGGGGGACAGAGGGACAGAGAGAGAGGGACCGAGAGAGAGAGTGGGACAGAGAGAGAAAGAGACACAGAGACAGAGGGACAGGGAGAGAGAGACAGAGAGAGAGAGAGAGGGACTCAGTGAGAGAGAGAGGGACATAGAAAGAGAGTGAGGGACAGAGAAAGCGAGGGACAGAGAGACAGAGAGAGAGAGAGGGACAGAGAGAGACTGAGAGAGAGGGAGACAGAGAGAGACTGAGAGAGAGGGGTCTGAGAGAGAGGGACAGAGAGACTGAGAGAGAGAGACAGAGAGGGACAGAGAGACAGAGAGGGACAGAGAGACAGAGGGACTGAGTGAGAGGAACAGAGAGAGAGAGAGACAGAGAGAGAGTGAGAGGGAGAGGGACAAAGAGACAGAGAGGGCCACAGAGAGAGAGAGTGAGGGACACAGAGAGAGAGAGGGACATAGAGAGAGAGAGGGAGAGAGAGAGAGGGACACGGAGAGAGTGAGGGACAAAGAGAGAGGGGGACACAACAGAGAGAGAGGGACAGAGAGAGAGTGACGGACAGAGAGAGCGTGGGACACAGAGATAGGGACGGAGAGAGACAGAGAGAGAGAGGGACAGAGAGAGTGAAGGACATAGAGAGAAAGGGACAGAGAGAGAAAGGGACACAGAGAGCGAGGGACACAGAGAGAGCGAGGGACACAGAGAGAGTGAGGGACACAGAGAGAGGGATGGACACAGAGATAGGGACACAGAGGGGTAGAAGGACGCAGAGAGAGTGAGGGACACAGAGAGAGAGGGACAGAGAGACTGAGGAACAGAGAGAGAGAGAGAGAGGGACAAAGAGGAGGATAGAGAGAGAGAGGGACAGAGAGACAGAGGGACAGGGAGAGAGCGGGATAGAGAAAGAAAGAGAGAGGGATAGAGAGAGAGAGGGACAGAGAGATGGACAGACAGAGAGAGAGAGAGGGAGAGAGAAAGAGAGAAAGAGAAGAACAGAGAGAGAGAGAGAGACAGACAGACAGAGGCACAGAAAGAGAGAGAGAGAGAGTGACAGAGACAGACAGAGAGAGGGACAGAGTGAGAGTGAGAAGGAGAGGGACAGAGAGTCAGACAGAGGGACACAGAGAGAGAGAGGGACAGAGAGACACAGAGAGAGAGGGTCTGAGAGACTGAGGGACAGAGAGAGGGAGGGACAGAGAGAGCGAGAGAGAGGGACAGAGTGAGAGAGAGAGGGACAGAGAGATGGACAGAGAGAGAGAGGGACAGAGAGATGGACAGAAAGAGAGTGACAGAGAGACAGGGATAGAGAGAGAGAGGGACAGAGTGAGAGAGAGAGGGACAGAAAGAGGGACAGACAGAGTGACAGAGAGACAGAGGGATAGAGAGAGAGAGGGACAGAGACGAACAGGGGAAGAGAGAGGGAGACAGAGGCACAGGAAGAGAGAGAGAGTGAGACAGAAAGAGAGAGGTGGACAGAGAGAGAGTGGGACAGAGAGAGGGACACAGTGAAAGAGAGGGGGACATAGAAAGAGAGCGAGTGACAGAGAGATGAGAGAGAGAGGGACACAGAGAGACAGAGTGAGAGACAGACAGAGGGACAGAGACCGAGCGAGAGACAGAAAGAGGGACAGAGAGAGAGAGAGAGAGGGAGAGAGGGGGACAGAGAGACTGAGAGAGAGAGAGAGGGACAGAAAGACATAGAACATAGAACAATACAGCACAGAACTGTCCCTTCAGCCCACGATGTTGTGCCGAGCATTTGTCCTAGCTTAAGCACCACTCCATGTACCTATCCAATTGCCGCTTAAATGTCACCAATGATTCTGACTCTGCCACTCCCACAGGCAGTGGATTCCACGCCCCACCACTCTCTGGGTAAAAAACCTACCCCTGACATCCCCCCTATACCTTCCACCCTTCACCTTAAATTTATGCCCCCTTGTAACACTCTGTTGTACCTGGGGAAAAAGTCTCTGACTGTCTACTCTATCTAATCCCCTGATCATCTTATAAACCTCTATCAAGTCACCCCTCTTCCTTCGCCGTTCCAATAAGAAAAGGACTAGCACTCTCAACTTATCCTCATACGACCTGTTCTCCATTCCAGTCAACAGCCTGGTAAATCTCCTCTGCACCCTCTCCAAAGCTGCTACATCTTTCCTAAAGTGAGACAGAGGGACAGAGAGAGAGGGACACAGAGTGAGTGAGGGAGAGGGACAGAGAGAGCGAGAGCGAGAGGGACAGAGAGAGAGAGGGACAGTGAGTGGGAGGAACAGAGAGAGAGAGAGGGACAGAGAAACAGAGAGAGAGAGAGTGGGACAGAGAAAGAGGGACAGAGAGAGAGAGAGAGGGACAGAGATGGACAGAGAGAGAGAGAGAGAGAGACGGAGAGACAGAGGGATAGAGAGAGAGAGGGACAGAGAAACAGAGAGAGAGTGGGACAGAGAGAGAGAGAGAGAGGGAAAGAGTGAGAGAGAGATGGACAGAGAGAGGAACGGAAAGACAGAGTGAGAGACAGACAGAGAGGGACAGAAAGAGAGAGCGAGAGAGTCAGAGCGAGAGGGACAGAGAGACACAGAGAGAGAGAGGGACAGAGAGAGAGAGATGGACAGAGAGAGAGAGGGATAGAGAGACAGAGCGAGAGAGAGGGGGACACAAAGAGAGAAGGAGAGAGACAGAGAGAGTGAGAGAGAGAGAGATACAGAGAGACAGAGAGACAGAGAGAGAGATGGAGAGAGGGACAGAGAGAGATGGAGTGAGGGAGACACAGAGACAGAGAGAGAGAGAGAGACAGAGAGAGAGGGACAGAGAGATTGAGAGAGCTACAGAGAGAGAGAGACATAGAAAGAGAGAGAAGGACATAAAAAGAGAGTGAGGGACTGAGAAACAGAGAGAGAGAGAGAGGGACAGAGAGATATCGAGCGATGGACAGAGAGAGATGGAGAGAGGGAGACAGAGTGAGAGAGAGAGAGAGAGAGAGACAGAGAGATAGAGAGAGAGAGAGGGACAGAGAGAGAGACGAGAGAGAGAGAGAGAGAGGGGGACAGAGAGAGATAGAGAGAGAGAGACAGAGAGAGACAGAGAGAGACAGAGAGAGAGGGACAGAGAGAGAGATAGAGAGAGGGAGACAGAGGGGGGGACAGACAGACTGAGAGAGAGAGGGGTGGAGAGATTGAGAGAGAGAGAGGGACAGAGAGAGAGGGACAGAGAGAGAGGGACAGAGAGAGAGAGCGAGGGACAGAGATTGAGAGAGAGAGAGGGAGAGAGAGGGACTCAGTGAGAGAGAGAGGGACATAGAAAGAGAGTGAGGGACAGAGAGACACAGAGAGAGAGAGGGACAGAGAGATAGAGAGCAAGGGACAGAGAGACAGAGTGAGAGATATAGAAAGGGAGACAGAGACACAGAGAGAGAGAGGGACAGAGAGACTGAGAGAGAGGGGGGACAGAGAGACAGAGAGAGAGGGACAGAGAGACTGAGAGAGAGTGGTGGACAGAGAGAGAGGGACAGAGGGACAGAGAGAGAGGGACCGATAGAGAGAGAGCGACAGAGAGAGAGAGAGACACAGAGACAGAGGGACAGAGAGAGAGGGACAGAGAGAGAGAGAGAGACAGAGACAGAGAGAGAGAGGGACATAGAAAGAGAGTGAGGGACAGAGAGACTGAGAGAGAGGGGGGACAGAGGGACAGAGAGAGAGGGACCGAGAGAGAGAGTGGGACAGAGAGAGAAAGAGACACAGAGACAGAGGGACAGGGAGAGAGAGACAGAGAGAGAGAGAGAGGGACTCAGTGAGAGAGAGGGGGACATAGAAAGAGAGTGAGGGACAGAGAAAGCGAGGGACAGAGAGACAGAGAGAGAGAGAGGGACAGAGCGAGACAGAGAGAGAGGGAGACAGAGAGAGACTAAGAGAGAGGGGTCTGAGAGAGAGGGACAGAGAGACTGAGAGAGAGAGACAGAGAGGGACAGAGAGACAGAGAGGGACAGAGAGACAGAGGGACTGAGTGAGAGGAACAGAGAGAGAGACACAGAGAGAGAGAGAGGGAGAGGGACAAAGAGACAGAGAGAGTGAGAGAGAGAGTGAGGGACACAGAGAGAGAGAGACATAGAGAGAGAGAGGGGGAGAGAGAGAGGGACACGGAGAGAGTGAGGGACAAAGAGAGAGGGGGACACAACAGAGAGAGGGACAGAGAGAGAGTGATGGACAGAGAGAGCGTGGGACAGAGAGATAGGGACGGAGAGAGACAGAGAAAGAGAGGGACAGAGAGAGTGAAGGACATAGAGAGAAAGGGACAGAGAGAGAAAGGGACACAGAGAGCGAGGGACACAGAGAGCGAGGGACACAGAGAGAGTGAGGGGCACAGAGAGAGAGGGAGGGACATAGAGAGATAGGGACACAGAGAGAGTGAGGGACACAGAGAGTGGGATGGACACAGAGATAGGGACACAGAGGGGTAGAAGGACGCAGAGTGAGTGAGGGACACAGAGAGAGAGGGACAGAGAGACTGAGGAACAGAGAGAGAGAGAGGGACAAAGATGCGGATAGAGAGAGAGGGGGACAGAGAGACAGAGGGACAGGGTAGAGAGCGGGATAGAGAAAGAAAGAGAGAGGGATAGAGAGAGAGAGACAGACAGACAGACAGACAGAGGCACAGAAAGAGAGAGAGAGAGAGTGACAGAGAGAGAGAGAGAGGTACAGAGTGAGAGTGAGAAGGAGAGGGACAGAGAGTCAGACAGAGGGACACACAGAGAGAGAGGGACAGAGATACACAGAGAGAGAGCGACTGAGAGACTGAGGGACAGAGAGAGGGAGGGACAGAGAGAGAGGGGGATAGAGAAACAGAAAGAGAGAGAGGGACAGAGTGAGAGAGAGAGGGACAGAGAGATGGACAGAGAGAGAGAGGGACAGAGAGATGGACAGAAAGAGAGTGACAGAGAGACAGGGATAGAGAGAGAGAGGGACAGACAGAGTGACAGAGAGACAGAGGGACAGAGAGAGAGAGGGACAGAGACGAACAGGGGAAGAGAGAGGGAGACAGAGGCACAGGAAGAGAGAGAGAGTGAGACAGAAAGAGAGAGGTGGACAGAGAGAGAGTGGGACAGAGAGAGGGACACAGTGAAAGAGAGGGGGACATAGAAAGAGAGCGAGTGACAGAGAGACGAGAGAGAGAGGGACACAGAGAGACAGAGTGAGAGACAGACAGAGGGACAGAGAGAGAGAGAGAGAGAGAGAAACAGAGTGAGAGGGACACAGAGACCGAGGGACAGAGAGGGGGGCAGAGAGACTGAGAGAGAGAGAGAGAGAGGGACAGAGAGACATAGAACATAGAACAATACAGCACAGAACAGGTGCTTCGGCCCACAATGTTGTGCCGAGCATTTGTCCTAGCTTAAGCAACTCTCCATGTACCTATCCAATTGCCGCTTAAAGGTCACCAATGATTCTGACTTTGCCACTCCCACAGGCAGCGAGAGAGAGAGAGAGACAGAGAGACAGAGGGACAAAGAGAGAGAGAAGGACAGAGACACAGAGAGACAGAGAGAGACAGAGAGAGGGACTGAGAAACTGAGGGACAGAGACAGGGAGGGACAGAGAGAGAGAGAGGGACAGAGAGAGAGAGTGACAGAGAAATAGTGGGACAGAGAGAGAGAGGGATAGAGAAACTGAGCGAAAGAGAGCGGGACAGAGAAAGGGAGAGGGACAGAGAGAGAGAGAGGGTCAGAGAATCAGAGTGAGAGAGAGGGGGACAGATGGTGAGGGACAGAGAAACAGAGCAAGAGAGAGTGGGACAGAGAGACAGAGAGTGAGAGGGATAGAGAGAGAGACAGGGACAGAGAGCGAGAGAGGGACACAGAGAGGGAGAGGAAGACACAGTGAGAAAGAGGGACAGAGAGAGCGAGAGGGGGGGGGACAGAGAGACAGAGAGTGAGAGGGACAGAGTGAGAGGGACAGAGTGAGAGGGACAGAGAGAGAGGGACAGAGTGAGAGTGAGAAAGAGAGGGACAGAGAGACAGAGAGAGAGACAGAGAGACGGAGGGACAAAGACAGGGAGGGACGGAGAGAGAGAGGGACAGAGAGATGGACAGAGAGAGAGAGAGGGAGAGAGAAAGAGAGGGACAGAGAGAGAGAGAAAGAGAAGAACAGAGAGAGAGAGAGCAAGACAGAGGCACAGAAAGAGAGAGAGAGAGTGAGACAGAAAGAGAGAGGGACAGAGAGAGGAGGGGCACACTGAAAGAGAGAGGGACACAGAAAGAGAGCGAGAGACAGAGAGACACAGAGAGAGAGAGGGACAGAGAGACAGAGGGACACAGACAGGGACAGAGAGACCGAGCGAGAGACAGAAAGAGGGACAGAGAGAGAGAGAGAGAGAGAGAGAGGGGGACAGAGAGACTGAGAGAGAGAGAGAGAGGGACAGAAAGACATAGAACATAGAACAATACAGCACAGAACTGTCCCTTCAGCCCACGATGTTGTGCCGAGCATTTGTCCTAGCTTAAGCACCTCTCCATGTACCTATCCAATTGCCGCTTAAATGTCACCAATGATTCTGACTCTGCCACTCCCACAGGCAGTGGATTCCACGCCCCACCACTCTCTGGGTAAAAAACCTACCCCTGACATCCCCCCTATACCTTCCACCCTTCACCTTAAATTTATGCCCCCTTGTAACACTCTGTTGTACCTGGGGAAAAAGTCTCTGACTGTCTACTCTATCTATTCCCCTGATCATCTTATAAACCTCTATCAAGTCACCCCTCTTCCTTCGCCGTTCCAATAAGAAAAGGACTAGCACTCTCAACTTATCCTCATACGACCTGTTCTCCATTCCAGTCAACAGCCTGGTAAATCTCCTCTGCACCCTCTCCAAAGCTGCTACATCTTTCCTAAAGTGAGACAGAGGGACAGAGAGAGAGGGACACAGAGTGAGTGAGGGAGAGGGACAGAGAGAGCGAGAGCGAGAGGGACAGAGAGAGAGAGGGACAGTGAGTGGGAGGAACAGAGAGAGAGAGAGGGACAGAGAAACAGAGAGAGAGAGAGTGGGACAGAGAAAGAGGGACAGAGAGAGAGAGGGGGACAGAGATGGACAGAGAGAGAGAGAGAGAGAGACGGAGAGACAGAGGGATAGAGAGAGAGAGGGACAGAGAAACAGAGAGAGAGTGGGACAGAGAGAGAGATAGGGACAGAGTGAGAGAGAGATGGACAGAGAGAGGAACGTAAAGACAGAGTGAGAGACAGACAGAGAGGGACAGAAAGAGAGAGCGAGAGAGTCAGAGCGAGAGGGACAGAGAGACACAGAGAGAGAGAGGGACAGAGAGAGAGAGATGGACACAGAGAGAGAGGGATAGAGAGACAGAGCGAGAGAGAGGGGGACAAAAAGAGAGAAGGTGAGAGACAGAGAGAGTGGGAGAGAGAGAGAGAGAGACAGAGAGACAGAGAGAGAGATGGAGAGAGGGACAGAGAGAGATGGAGTGAGGGAGACACAGAGAGAGAGAGAGAGAGAGAGACAGAGAGAGAGGGACAGAGAGATTGAGAGAGCTACAGAGAGAGAGAGACATAGAAAGAGAGAGAAGGACATAGAAAGAGAGTGAGGGACAGAGAAACAGAGAGAGAGAGAGGGACAGAGAGATATCGAGCGAGGGACAGAGAGAGAGATGGAGAGAGTGAGAGAGAGAGAGAGAGAGAGACAGAGACAGAGAGATAGAGAGAGGGAGACAGAGAGACAGAGAGAGAGAGAGGGACAGAGAAAGAGACGAGAGAGAGAGAGAGAGAGAGAGAGAGACAGACAGAGAGAGAGATAGAGAGAGAGAGACAGAGAGAGACAGAGAGAGAGGGACAGAGAGAGAGATAGAGAGGGGGGGACAGACAGACTGAGAGAGAGAGGGATGGAGAGATTGAGAGAGAGAGAGGGACAGAGAGAGAGGGACAGAGAGAGAGGGACAGAGAGAGAGGGACAGAGAGAGAGAGAGGGAGAGAGAGGGACTCAGTGAGAGAGAGAGGGACATAGAAAGAGAGTGAGGGACAGAGAGACACAGAGAGAGAGGGACAGAGAGATAGAGAGCGAGGGACAGAGAGACAGAGTGAGAGATATAGAAAGGGAGACAGAGACACAGAGAGAGAGAGGGACAGAGAGACTGAGAGAGAGGGGGGACAGAGAGACAGAGTGAGAGGGACAGAGAGACTGAGAGAGAGTGGTGGACAGAGAGAGAGAGACAGAGGGACAGAGAGAGAGGGACCGATAGAGAGAGAGCGACAGAGAGAGAGAGAGACACAGAGACAGAGGGACAGAGAGAGAGGGACAGAGAGAGAGAGGGACTCAGTGAGAGAGAGAGGGACATAGAAAGAGAGTGAGAGACAGAGAGACTGAGAGAGAGGGGGGACAGAGAGACAGAGTGAGAGGGACAGAGAGACTGAGAGAGAGTGGTGGACAGAGAGAGAGGGACAGAGAGAGAGGGACCGATAGAGAGAGAGCGACAGAGAGAGAGACACACACAGAGACAGAGGGACAGAGAGAGAGGGACAGAGAGAGAGAGGGACTCAGTGAGAGAGAGGGGGACATAGAAAGAGAGTGAGGGACAGAGAAAGCGAGGGACAGAGAGACAGAGAGAGAGAGAGGGACAGAGAGAGACTGAGAGAGAGGGAGACAGAGAGAGACTGAGAGAGAGAGGGGTCTGAGAGAGAGGGACAGAGAGACTGAGAGAGAGAGACAGAGAGGGACAGAGAGACAGAGAGGGACAGAGAGACAGAGGGACTGAGTGAGAGGAACAGAGAGAGAGAGAGGGAGAGGGACAAAGAGACAGAGAGGGACACAGAGAGAGTGAGAGAGAGAGTGAGGGACACAGAGAGAGAGAGGGACATAGAGAGAGAGAGGGAGAGAGAGAGGGACACGGAGAGAGTGAGGGACAAAGAGAGAGAGGGACACAACAGAGAGAGGGACAGAGAGAGAGTGACGGACAGAGAGAGCGTGGGACACAGAGATAGGGACGTAGAGAGACAGAGAGAGAGAGGGACAGAGAGAGTGAAGGACATAGAGAGAAAGGGACAGAGAGAGAAAGGGACACAGACAGCGAGGGACACAGAGAGAGCGAGGGACACAGAGAGAGTGAGGGGCACAGAGAGAGAGGGAGGGACATAGAGAGATAGGGACACAGAGAGAGTGAGGGACACAGAGAGAGGGATGGACACAGAGATAGGGACACAGAGGGGGAGAGGGACGCAGAGAGAGTGAGGGACACAGAGAGAGAGGGACAGAGAGACTGAGGAACAGAGAGAGAGAGAGGGACAGAGAGACAGAGGGACAGGGAGAGAGCGGGATAGAGAAAGAGAGAGAGAGAGAGAGAGAGGGACAGAGAGATGGACAGACAGAGAGAGAGAGGGAGAGAGAAAGAGAGAAAGAGAAGAACAGAGAGAGAGAGAGAGGGACAAAGAGGAGGATAGAGAGAGAGAGGGACAGAGAGACAGAGGGACAGGGAGAGAGCGGGATAGAGAAAGAAAGAGAGAGGGATAGAGAGAGAGAGCGAGGGACAGAGATTGAGAGAGAGAGAGGGAGAGAGAGGGACTCAGTGAGAGAGAGAGGGACAGAGATTGAGAGAGAGAGAGGGAGAGAGAGGGACTCAGTGAGAGAGAGAGGGACATAGAAAGAGAGTGAGGGACAGAGAGACACAGAGAGAGAGGGACAGAGAGATAGAGAGCGAGGGACAGAGAGACAGAGTGAGAGATATAGAAAGGGAAACAGAGACACAGAGAGAGAGAGGGACAGAGAGACTGAGAGAGAGGGGGGACAGAGAGACAGAGTGAGAGGGACAGAGAGACTGAGAGAGAGGGACCGATAGAGAGAGAGCGACAGAGAGAGAGAGAGACACAGAGACAGAGGGACAGAGAAAGAGGGACGGAGAGAGAGAGAGAGAGAGAGAGACAGAGACAGAGAGAGAGAGGGACTCAGTGAGAGAGAGAGGGACATAGAAAGAGAGTGAGGGACAGAGAGACACAGAGAGAGAGAGGGACAGAGAGACTGAGAGAGAGGGGGGACAGAGGGACAGAGAGAGAGGGACCGAGAGAGAGAGTGGGACAGAGAGAGAAAGAGACACAGAGACAGAGGGACAGGGAGAGAGAGACAGAGAGAGAGAGAGAGGGACTCAGTGAGAGAGAGGGGGACATAGAAAGAGAGTGAGGGACAGAGAAAGCGAGGGACAGAGAGACAGAGAGAGAGAGAGGGACAGAGAGAGACTGAGAGAGAGGGAGACAGAGAGAGACTGAGAGAGAGAGGGGTCTGAGAGAGAGGGACAGAGAGACTGAGAGAGAGAGACAGAGAGGGACAGAGAGACAGAGAGGGACAGAGAGACAGAGGGACTGAGTGAGAGGAACAGAGAGAGAGACACAGAGAGAGAGAGGGAGAGGGACAAAGAGACAGAGAGGGACACAGAGAGAGTGAGAGAGAGAGTGAGGGACACAGAGAGAGAGAGGGACAGAGAGAGAGAGGGAGAGAGGGAGAGGGACACGGAGAGAGTGAGGGACAAAGAGAGAGGGGGACACAACAGAGAGAGGGACAGAGAGAGAGTGACGGACAGAGAGAGCGTGGGACACAGAGATAGGGACGGACGTAGAGAGACAGAGAGAGAGGGACAGAGAGAGTGAAGGACATAGAGAGAAAGGGACAGAGAGAGAAAAGGACACAGAGAGCGAGGGACACAGAGAGAGTGAGGGACACAGAGAGAGTGAGGGACACAGAGAGAGGGATGGACACAGAGATAGGGACACAGAGGGGGAGAGGGACGCAGAGAGAGTGAGGGACACAGAGAGAGAGGGACAGGGAGACTGAGGAACAGAGAGAGAGAGAGAGGGACAGAGAGACAGAGGGACAGGGAGAGAGCGGGATAGAGAAAGAAAGAGAGAGAGAGAGAGAGAGGGACAGAGAGATGGACAGACAGAGAGAGAGAGGGAGAGAAAGAGAAGAACAGAGAGAGAGAGAGAGGGACAAAGAGGAGGATAGAGAGAGAGAGGGACAGAGAGACAGAGGGACAGGGAGAGAGTGGGATAGAGAAAGAAAGAGAGAGGGATAGAGAGAGAGAGAGCGAGGGACAGTGTGTGTGTGTGAGAGAGAGATTGAAAGAGAAACAGAGACCGACAGACAGAGAGAGAGAGAGAGAGAGTGAGAGAGTCAGACAGACAGAGACAGAGAGAAAGGGACAGAGAGTGAGAGCACAAGAAATACAGGGACTCAGAGAGAGAGAGACGGAGAGAAAATGTGTGCGAATGTCAGAGTGTGCATGTGCGAACGCGAGAGAGAGCGTGTGAGGGGATGAGAGAGTGGGCAATTGTGCGAGAGTGTGTGTGGGTGCAAGAAAGAGTGAGTGTGTGTGAGAGTGTGTGTGGGTGCAAGAAAGATTGTGTGTGTGTGTGTGTAAGAGAAAGAGTGTGCATGTGTGCGAGAGTGTGTGTGGGTGCAAGAAAGAGTGTGCGTGTGTAAGAGAAAGAGTGTGAGAGTGAAAGAGAGGAATTGTCTGTGTGTATGTGAAAGAGTGATTGCAAGCGAGTGTGTGTGTGTGTACAAGGGAACGAGAGTGAGTGTGCACGTGAGGGAGAGGGCATGTGTGAGAGAAAGAGTGTCTGCGTGTGGAAGAGTGTGCATGAGAGAATGTGTGTTTATGCAAGAGAAAGCGTGTGCACATGTGAGAAAGAGTGTGAGAGCATGAAAGTGTGTGTGTGTCCGAGAGAGAAAGAGAGCGCATGCTTGTGAGAGGGTGTGTGTGCGTGCGAGAGAGTGTCTGCATGTGAAAGGAAGGTTTTGTGTTCACACTTTCTGTGTGAGTGTGTGTCTGAGAGACGGGGCAGGGGAGACTGGGCGGAGGGGAGGAGAGAGAGAGAGAGATTGTGCGTGAGAGAGAAAGAGTGTGTGAGGGTGGGGGAAGACGAGTCTGCACGAGAGAAATACCGATTGTGCATGTGAGAAAAAGTGTGTGTGTGTGACAGGAGAGTGTGTTAGAGTGTGTGTGAGAAACTTTGCGAGTGTGTGTGAGAGACACAGAGTTTTGGAGAGAGAGAGTGAGCGTGTGAGACTGAGAATATATGAGATGGTGAATGGGAGTGTGTGGGGGTGCATGTGTCAGAAAGTGTGTATGAGAGCGTGTGTAACTGAGAGAGTATGTAGAAGTGAGTGTGTGAGAGAGAGAGTGTAGAGAGAGAGAATGAGTGAGTGAAAGTCTATGTGTCTTGTCTGTGTGCGTGTCTGTGTGTGTGTCTTTGTGTGGGTGTGCGTGCGTGTGTGTCTTTGTGTGTGCGTGTGTGTCTGTCTGTGTGTGTGGGGTGGGGTGGAGGTGGAGGTGAAGGCAGGAGAGCAGAGAGTGTGAAATGTGGGTGTTGAGGGGCAGGCACGTGATCCATGATTTAAATTCCCAAACTCTGCCAATATTTTTGAGAAAGGGAAAGGAAATAAAAGATTGAAAATCAAGTTAGAAATGGCTGGATGTAGAACAGGGCAGGGAGAGACAGAGCAAGAGAGAGAAACACACACGGGGACAGAAATAGAGAGACAGAGACACAGAGAAGAGAGAGACACAGGGACAGAGAAAGAGAGACAGAGAGTGGGACACACAGGGACAGAGAGAAAGCGAGAGAGACAGAGAGAGAGAGAGAGACACACACACACAGGAACAGAGAGAAAGAGCGTGACAGAGAGAGACACACATAGAGAAACTAGCCTGACGTGTTCCTAAAACTGACCCTGACCCAGTCTGAGACCAATATCATCAGCCATATCACCAACCTGGTTACATTTACCAATTGCTGTGAGCAGTGGAGGAGTGGGACTACAAAAGGAAACAGTGACCCAAAAAGCTGGGGAACTATAGACCGGTGAGCCTAATGTCAGTGGTGGGTAAGTTGTTGGAGGGGATTCTGAAGGACAGGATTTACATACATTTAGGAAGGCAAGGGCTGATCAGGGTAGACAACGTGTCTTTCCGCATGGGAAACCATGTCTCATTAATTTGGTTGAGTTTTTTGAAGAGGTGACAAAGAAGATTGATAAAGGCAGTTTGGTTGACATTGTCTATATGGACCTCAGCAAGGTGTTCATTTAAAGAACAAAGAACAAAGAAAACTTACAGCCCAGGAACAGGCCCTTCGCCCTCCAAGCCTGAGCCGATCCAAATGTACTGTCTAAATCTGTCAGTCAATTGCTAAACATCTGTATCCCTCTGCTACCCACCTACTCATCCATCTCTCCATTCGCATCTTAAATGAATCAACCGTGCCTGCCTTTACTACCTCTGCTGGCAACGCGTTCCAAACGCCCACCACCCTCCGTGTGAAGTACTTACCGCGTATATCCCCATTAAACATTCCAGCTCTCACTTTGAAAGCATGGCCTCTCGTTATTGAATCCTTCACCCTGGGAAAAAGCTCGTCTCTATCCATCCTGTCTATACCCTTCATGATTTTGTAAACCTCAATCAGGACCCCCTCAATCTCGTTTTTTTCTAGTGAAAATAAACCTAACCTAATCAGCCTCTTTTCATAGCTAGTATTTCATTCTGATTGGTAGACAGATGAGTAAGGTTTGGTCACATGGGATACAGAGGAAGCTAGTCACAATTGGCTTGAAGGAAGAGGAATATTTTTCAGACTGGAGGCTTGTGAGCAGCAGCGTGCTGTAAGAATCAGTACTAAGTTCACTGCATTTCAGAAAGGTGATGTAGTAGATTATCTCAGAATACAACGAGACCAGAAACAGATGGGACAAAGGGGCAAGGAGTGACAGATGAAGTTTAATTTAGATAAATACGAGGTTTTGCATTTTGGGAAGGCAAATCAGGGCAGAAATTATACACTTAATGGTAAAGTCCTGGGGAGCGTTGCGGAACAAAGGGACCAAGGACTGCAGGTGCATTGTTCCTTGAAAGTGGAGTCGCAGGTAGACAGTGTGGTGCTGAATACATTTGGCACATTTGCCTTAATCAGTCAGAGCATTGAGTATAGGAGTTGTGGTGGTATGTTGCGTCTGTACAGGATGTTGGTGAGGACACTTTAAGAAAACTGCGTACAACTCGATTGTCTGCAGAAAAGATTTACACGGATGTTCCAGGACTGGAGGTTTGAGCATCAGGGAAAGGTTGATTAGGTTGAGGTGTTTCCTCCTGGAGTGTCAGAGGCTGAGGGATGACATGATAAAACCATCAGGGGCAAGTAGATAACATGCATCGGCTGTTTTTGGTGCAAGTTACTCGTTACTTCCTCAAAGAATTATAGCAGATGTGTTAGGCATGAATTCCCTAGATTGAAACCATGCAGAGTTTGCCCTTTATTACCATACACCTCCAAATATTTAGAAATCCCAGGCTTCCCGTCGATTCCAAGATCTTACCACTGACTGAGATTAGGCTAATTGGTTTGTACTTTTCTGTCTTCTGACTTATTCCATTCTTATACAGAGATTTTGCATTAGTCCTTTTCCAGTCCTCTGGGATATGCCCTAATTCTAATGATTTTTGAAAGATCGTCACTAACGCCTCCAGTACCACTTAGCTTTCTCCCTTCAAACTCTGTGGTATAATTCTTCTGGTCCAGGTGATTTATCCACCTTCAGCCCATTCAGTGTTTTTCTACCACGTTTGCTTGGGCGATGGGTGACATGCTCAGCTCTGCCCCTTCATACACTTGAATTTTTGGGAAAGTATTCGTATCCTCAGCCATTTCTTTGTTCCCCGCTACTGTCTCTCCTGTGTCATTTCCAGCGGCCCAATATTCACTTTGTCTCGCCTTTGTCCGTTATATATCTAAAGAAAATCTTATAATTTTGCTTTATTTTACTGGCAAGTTTACCCACATACTTAATGTCCTCCCTCCATACTTTGTTGTCCTATCTGAACTTCCAAATCTCTGGTTTTCCTCTGCCCTTTGTCACATTGTACGCTTACTCTTTTGCTTTTATACTGTCCCTGCCTTCTTTAGTCAACCATGGTTGCTTCATTCTCCCTGTAGCATGCTTCCTTTTTTTGCTCGGGAAGAATCTCTGTTGTGTCTCTTGAATTACTTCCAGAAACCCCTGACATTGCTGTTTGACTGTTTTTCCTGATAGGTCCCTCTCCCAGTCAATTCTACCCAGCTCCTCTGTAGTTGCCTTTATTCATCTGTAATATTGTTACCTCTGATTCTATCTTCTCCCTCTCAAATTGCAGAATAAATTCAGTCATATTATGATTACTGCTTCCTACATGTTCATTCACCTTCAGATCCCCTAAATAGTCTGCCTTATTGCAAAACACTAAATCCAGTATTGCGTGTTCCCAAGTGGGCTCTACAATAAGCTGTTCCAAAAAGCCCTATAGTAGATATTCCAAAAAATACTTCTATTGTGAACCACTACCAACCTGATTTTCCCAGTCCTCCCGCATATTAGAATCTCCCACGATCACTGTACTTCCCTTTTCTGACCCATCTTTTCTATCTCCTAGGGTATATTATGTCCCAGCTCCTGACTACTCCTTGGAAGCCTGTACATAACGCCAACTATGTTTCTTTTTCAAACTTTGCGGATTCTCAATTTATGCCATATGATCCTACTTCATGGCATACAGTCAGAAAGTTGTCGAGTCATTGAGATGTACAGCACGGAAACAGACTCTTTAGTCTAACTCGTCCATGCCTACCAGATATTCCAAGTTCATCTTTTCCCATTTGTCAGCACTTGGCCTATATCTTTCCTACCTCTCCTATTTATATACCCATCCAGATGTCTTTTAAAATTTGGAATGGGACCAGCGTCCATCAATTCCTCTCACAGCTGTTTCTATACACGCACCAAACACTGCATGAAAAAACTTGCCCCTTAGTTCCCTTTTAAATCTTTCCACTCTCATCCTAACCTATGCGCTCTAGTTCTTCCCCATTCCAGGGAAAAGACTTTGTCTAATTATCCTATGCATGCCTCTCGTGATTTTCTAATCTACTATTGGGTCATCCCTCAGCCTCTGCCGCTCCAGGGAAAGCAGCCGCAGCTTGTTCAGCTTCTCCCTGTAGCTCAAATAGTCCAAACCCTGGTAATATCATTATAAATCTTTTCTGAATCTTTTTATGTTTCACACCATCTTTCCGATAGTAAGGAGACCAGAATTCTTACGATTGATTTATTTTTATTCTTACTAATAAGACAATCGATTCCTCCAACACCCTCCCCCTGCTTATCTTTACGATAGGATGTTCATCATTGAATATTCAGCTGTCAATCCTGATCCCCTTGTAGTCATGTCTCTGTGGTGCTTACCACGTCATATGCCAATTTCAATCTGGGCCACAAATCCATTTACCTTATTCCTTATATGGCATGCATTCTGATGTAACCCTTTCTGTCCCCCCTCTCAGTGACATTTATCTGCCCAGTGTGCTTGAAGATTGATTGTTTACACTTTCAATCCACTCTGTCCTACTTGTGTCTGTGCTGGAGATTTTAATAAACATTTCTGAGTTCTGCACTCTTACCTTCTCTTTTAATTTGAGTTTTCTAATTTTCCCTATAAATGAAACCCCTCCTCAAACCTAAAAAGTTTTGAAAGATTTGTCCACAATGCTAGTTAGGTGATTTTTTTTTAAAGATTAGATTAGATTACTTACAGTGTGGAAACAGGCCCTTCGGCCCAACAAGTCCACACCGACCCGCAACCCACCCTACATTTACTTCTTACCTAACACTACGGGCAATTTAGCATGGCCAATTCACCTGACCCGCACATCTTTGGACTGTGGGAGGAAACCCATGCAGACACAGGGAGAACGTGCAAACTCCACACAGTCAGCCGCCTGAGTCGGGAATTCAACCCGGGTCTCAGGCACTGTGAGACAGCAGTGCTAACCACTGTGCCACCGTGCAAGTACTCTTGTTCCAGCATTGTTCAGATGAAGACCATCCCATCAGAACAGGTCCCTTCTTCCCCAGTAATAAAATGTTTTTCCTAAACATGGGAAGTAGAAAGTGATAAGATTGTTAAAATACATTCAGAAGTGGACCTATGTAAATTGAAATGTGAATTATAAAACCATGGCAGTGGTGTGCAAACTCTATCAATCATTATTTGACCCACAGCTAAGATCCTGATTTCTCCTCTGTCAGTGATTCACCTCACTGAGATTCTCTGGCCCAGTCTCTCACACAGTGTCTCGTGGGTTCATCAGTTCCGGCTATTGG
Organism: Hemiscyllium ocellatum; assembly: GCF_020745735.1. Lineage (NCBI taxonomy): Eukaryota > Metazoa > Chordata > Chondrichthyes > Orectolobiformes > Hemiscylliidae > Hemiscyllium > Hemiscyllium ocellatum. Next base: position 263,860 of record NC_083415.1, on the reverse strand, counting down.
TACAGTCTATTTGAATTAATCCACCTTTTCCCTGGAACCAATCAATTAATCTAATTAATTCTGTTTAATTGTAAGCTAATCACCTCTGTGATTTTTTTTGGAGATAAATGATCTGGGGTGACAGCCAGTATCAGCACAGTGCTCACAGGGTATTGCACCAGACAAAGGACTTACATTCCTGGGGATGTTTGAACTAAAATTTCCATCTTCTGTCTATTTTCCTCATGCTGACTCCTGATCTATCCAACTTCACTCTCGCCTAACACCTGCTCCTCTCACTCAGTCTGTCGGCTCTGCTTTCTATCATCTCTGTTTATCTCCCTTGACATTCTTACTTTCTGTTTTATTCTCTCTCTCTCTCTCTCTCACTTACTCACTCACTCTATCGCCAGACACTCTCTCCTTTTAGATAGTGCAGTTGGAGGACTTATGGATATACAATGGGCTGAATGGTCTCTATCTGTGCTGTATTTAATTGTGAAGTTCTCTGACCAAAATAAAGACGTTAGGAGCCTGGAGAGACCAACTGTTCCTGCAATGGACAGTGCACAATCATCCATTATCTCTTCCTGTTTTCTGATATGCAGTGTCATCGAAGTAGCTGTTCAAACAAAACAGTTTTAAATTTGAGCAGTTTGGGAGGACATTCACCAGATGATCTTGCAATCATGAGTTCCCCCAGCAGCTTCTCCCAGTTAAGACCACAAGACCAAAAGACATAGGAGTGGAAGTAAGGCCATTCGGCACATCGAGTCAACTCCGCCATTCAATCATGGCTGATGGGCATTTCAACTCCACTTACCAGCATTCTCCCCATAGCCCTTAATTCCTTGTGACCTCAAGAATTTATGCCTTAAAGACATTCAGCGTCCCGGCCTCCACTGCACTCTGCGGCAATGAATTCCACAGGCCCACCACTCTCTGGCTGAAGAAATGTCTCCGCATTTCTGTTCTGAATTGACTTCCTCTAATTCTAAGGCTGTGTCCACGGGTCCTAGTCTCCTCGCCCAATGGAAACAATTTCCTAGTGTCCACCCTTTCCAAGCCATGTATTACCTTGTAAGTTTCTATTAAATCTCCCCTTAATCTTCTAATCTCCAATGAATACAATCCCAGGATCCTCAGCCGTTCCTCGTATGTTAGACCTACCATTCCAGGGATCATCCGTGTGAATCTCCGCTGGACATGCTCCAGTGCCAGTATGTCCTTCCTGAGGTGTGGGAACCAAAACTGGACACAGTACTCCAAATGGGGCCTAACCAGAGCTTTATAAAGTCTCAGTAGCACAACGGTGCTTTTATATTCCAACCCTCTTGAGATAAGTGACAACATTTCATTCGCTTTCTTAATCACAGACTCAACCTGCATATTTACCTTTAGAGAATTCTCGGCTAGCACTCCCAGATCCCTTTGTACTTTGGTTTTATGAATTTTCTCACCGTTTAGAAAGTAGTCTATGCTTTTCTTCTTTTTTCCAAAGCGCAAGACCTCATATTTGCTCACGTTGAATTCCATCAGCCATTTCCTGGACCACTCTCCCAAACTGTCTAGATCCTTCTGCAGCCTCCCCACTTCCTCAGTACTACCTGCCTGGCCACCTAACTTCGTATCATCGGCAAACTTCGCTAGAATGTCCCCAGTCCCTTCATCCAGATCATTAATATATAACGTGAATCGCTGCGGCCCCAACACTAAACCCTGCGGGACACTGCTTGTCACCGGGTGCCATTCCAAAAAAGAATCTTTTATCCCAACTCTCTGCGCTCTGTCAGACAGCCAATCCTCAATCCATACCAGTAGCTCACCTCGAACACCATGGGCCCTCACCTTGCTCAGCAGCCTCCCATGTGGCATCTTACCAAAGGCCTTTTGGAAATCTAGATTGACCACATCCACTGGGTTTCCGTGGTCTAACCTACTTGTAAGCTCTTCAAAGAATTCCAACAGGCTTTTCAGACACGACCTCCCCTTACTAAATCCATGTTGACTTGTTCTAATCAGACTCTGCTCTTCCAAGAATTTAGAAACCTCATCCTTAATGATGGATTCTAGAATTTTACCAACAACCGAGGTTAGGCTAATTGGCCTATAATTTTCCATCTTTTGTCTTGATCCTTTCTTGAACAAGTGGGTTACAACAGCGATCTTCCAATCATCCGGGACTTTCTCTGACTGCAGTCACTTTTGAAATATCCCAACCAATGCCTCCGCTATTTCCTCAGCCACCTCTCTCAGAACTCTAGGATGTATCCCATTGGGGCCAGGAGGTTTATCAATTTTAAGACCTTTTAGCTTTTCTAACACTTTCTCTTTTGTAATGCCAACCATACTCAATTCAGCCCCCTGACTCCCTTTAATTGTTGGGATATTACTCATGTCTTCCACCGTGAAGACTGACGCAAAGTACTTGTTAAGTTCTCCAGCTATTTCCTTATCTCCCATCACTAGGATTCCAGCATCAGTTTGAAGTAGCCCAATGTCTACTTTTGCCTGTCGTTTGTTTCTTATATATTGAAAGAAACTTTTACTATCATTTCTAATATTACTGGCTAGCCTACCTTCATATTTGATCCTCTCCTTCCTTATTTCTCTCTTTGTTATCCTCTGTTTGTTTTTGTAGCCTTCCCAAAATTCCCAGTGATTTCCCAGTGCTCTTGGCCACTTTATAGGATCTCTCTTTTTCTTTAATACGTTTCCTGACTTCCTTTGTCAGCCATGGCTGTCTAATCCCTCCCCGGATATTCTTTCTTTTCTTGGGGATGAACCTGTGTACAGTGTCCTCGATTATACCCACAGACCCCTGCCATTTTTGCTCTACTGTCTTCCTCGCTAGGCTCTGCTTCCAGTCTATTTTCTTCAGTTCCTTTCTCATGCCCTTATAATTACCTTTATTTAACTGTAACACCATTACATCCGATTTTGCCTTCTCTCTTTCAAACTGCAGACTGAACTCTACCATGTTATGATCGCTGCTTCCTAAGTGTTCCTTTACTTTAAGATCTTTTATAAAGTCTGGTTCATTACATAGCACTACGTCCAGAATAGCCTGCTCCCCTTTGGGCTCCATGACAAGCTGTTCCAAAAAGCCATCCCGTAAGCATTCCATGAATTCCCTTTCTTTGGATCCACTGGCAACATCATTTACCCAGTCCACCTGCATATTGAAGTCTCCCATGATCACCGTGACCTTGCCTTTCTGACATGCCTTCTCTATTTCCCGGTACATGTTGCACCCCTGGTCCTGACAACTGTTAGGAGATCTGTATATAACTCCCATTATTTTTTTTTGCCTTTGTGGTTCCTCAATTCCACCCACGCAGACTCCACATCATCCGACGTCATGTCATTCAGTGCCATAGATTTAATTTCGTTCTTAACTAATAAGGCAACCCCACCCCTTCTGCCCACCTCCCTGTCTTTTCGATAAGTTGAAAATCCTTGGAGGTTTAACTGCCAGTCTTGCCCCCCCTCCCCCCGTAACCACGTCTCTGTGATGCCTACCACATCATAATCATTCACTGTGATCTGTGCCACTCCCTCACTTCAGCCGGATGCTGATGAAATTGGCCTTCCACCAATTTAACAACTTTGACAAGATCCTGACTTATTCCATGTTGTGAACTATCTTAATACTGAAGGAGTTGAGATCACTGTTGGGAAACTGCTGTCCCACTGAAAGGTCAGTCACCTGGTCAAGCTCAATACATAATTGAAGGTCCATTCTGGCCCCTCCTGTCTATCCAGATACTGCTGCAAGTAACTCTCTTGGATGTACTTAACAAATTCTACCTGGTCTCAACCTGTTGCTCTAAGGGACTCCCAGTCAGTATTGGGGATGTTAAAGTTACTCACTACGGTAACTCTGTTTTTAATGCACGTTTCCATAATCGGCCTCCATATTTGTTCCTCAATCTCTCGGTTAATGTTGGAGGGACTACAGTGTAATCCTAACACAGTACTTGCATCCATCTTATTTTTTAGCTCTACTAATGTTGCCTCAGTGGATGAACCCCCAGTACTCCCTGTCTAAGTGCAGACGTAATATTCTCCCCGATTAGTAATGTAACAACTCCCCCTCTTTTACCTTCCCCTCTATCTCATCGAAAACAATAAAACCCTGGAAAGTTGAGCAACCAGTCCTGTCCCTCACTGAACCAAGTCGCTATAATATTTGCAATGTCGTAGTCCCACGCACAGATTCAGACTCTAAATTCATCTGTTTACCAATAATAATCCTTGCATTGAAATAAACACACTTCAGCCGAACGCATCAGATACTGACCTGGTATCTGGTTTGACTTTCCCTGATGTAAATTCTCTGCTTCTATTTTCCGGTTACAGGAGATTACAAAAGACTATCAGTAAAGCAGAAAATATTGTAAACAGACAATTCCAGTTTCCTCCTTTGTCATTTTAATCTGTACATTGCATCACACACTTTCCAATTTCGATTATTTTACTTTAAACAACTGTCTCCAGCCACTCACTACATATTTGGCAACTTTCTCCGGACCCACTAGAATGACTGCTCTCTTGTCCCTCTCTCAATGAAATCTCTCTGATATTTACTCACACAAGCTCCAAGTTCTTACCTGCCAGATTCCTCACATTCAACTAATCATTCTTCAGACTGCCAGTCCCATTGTGTTCAGTCCCCTCTGCCTGGTTGTTTTTTGTCTTAGCTGCACTGGTGTCAGTCTCCAATTCCTCCTCAGTTACTGTATTGTGGACCAACTACTTTGTTCCCACTCCAAATCTCCCCCCCCCCAACCCGCGACCACACCAGTTTAAACACTCCTGAGTGTCAGTAGCGAACTTGCCTGCCAAGATTTTGCTGCCAGTTCAGGTCCATCCCATACTTCTTGTGTAGGTCCTATCCACCCGGGAATCCCAATGATCCACATATTGGAGATTGCTGCCAGTTCAGGTCCATCTTGTCCTTCTTGTATATTACCTACCGAGCCAGAACGCACAATGATCCACATTTCGGAAGGGCTGCCTCCTCTACCAGCACTTTGGTCATGTATTTAATTTACTACCTTCCTATTTCTGACCTCACTGCATGTGGCAGAGCCTAGCCTTTCCCAAATTCAAATATCCTTCAGCATAACGCTGGCAAGTCATTTTCTTTTTAAAATCGATAGACTTCATAATAAAAACTGAAGTGTGACCTCATTAACCAGGAAAGTGGAGTTCACTGAATGAGTCCAATGACCATAAGATCTGATATCGATCATCGCCACCAAACCTGTTTGACACATATACATACGGGCCATCTATTTGCAAATGGACAGGAATAAACAGAAATTAGTCCAAAAGACTAGAAAGTATCAGAGCAGATGGATGCCATTCAGCCCCTTTACTCTGCTTTGCTGTTCAATGGGAATTTAGCTTTTCTGTTCCCTTCAATAGCAGAATCTTTATGCAGCATCCCTAGTGGGCCTGAAAGTGCCCAATGTCTTTGTGTGCACTATCCTGCATAGGGATCATCCTGTGCCAAACTTGGAGTGCTGGTGAGTTCCAGGGATGGCACAAGGAAAAGCTACATGCATTCACGGATAGACTGAGGGACTGAGAGAAATGGAGTTGGTATCCACGACACTTCACTCACACAAGTGGCCAGGCAAGATTCCTAAACACCCAGGGGAGCCAGAGCACCACGGCCGCTTTTACAACAAACCAGTCGCATTTGCAGCATTTCTCAATTGAACAAAAACAAAAAAATTTTGTCAATGGCAAAATTCCAAAACTAACACAGAGACACACTGTGGAGAGACAAAAAAAAGTGAATGCTTCCAATGCAGACACGGGGAGATTGCACAAACTCCACAGATTGGAATTGAACCCAGTCCCTGGTGCTCTGAGGCAGCAGTGCTGTGCCACCCAATGATGGACAATATGTTTATTATATTCAAATGCTTACTGGAATACTCTCACACAGTCTGTGTAAGATTGGGAAGCCTTTATACAGCAGCAGAGGACAATTAAAAAAACAATGAAGTGGTGAACTGAAACATATAAGCTAGCTCGCTCTCAAAAAGGAGAATGCGGGAGTTTTGTTACGATATATAAATAGACCAGAAGAAAAGTGAACATTTGAGAACAAGAAAATGAGGCTGGCTACAGAGAAATGGAGAACAAAGAAATGGAGGATGAACTGAACAGTTACTTTGCATCAATTCTCACAATGATAGACTCTCGGAGCATTCCAAACCTTCAAGAGAGTCAAGGGGGAAAGTTGAGTGTAGTGATCGACGCTGAGGAGAACGTACTGTGGAAGCTGCAATGTTTGAAGATTGATATATTACACAGGCTGGCACGATAACAACCCAATGTTCTGAGATTGTGGAGACACTGGTGGTGAATTTTCAGAAATAACTGTCATCTGGGAGAGTCCCAGAGAACTGGAAAATGCACAATATAAAACCTGTGCGCAAGGAAAGAAGGAAGGCAAAAGACAAGAAATCATAGGCCAGTTAGCCTGACATCGGACATCAGTAGGGTTTAGAGTTCATTATTAACAAAGTGATTGCAGAGTAGTTGGAGGTGTATGGTAAAATAGGACTGAGTCTGCATGGTTTCATCAAGGAGCGGTCCTGCGTGACATTTCTGTCAGAAATCTTTCAGAAGACAATGAGCAGGTTTGACCAGGGAGGCCTGTGATTTGATTCACTCATAGGGACCCTGCTAAAATCAATCTGCATGAAATTGAATTTTGTTAAGCCATTTGGATGTGAGCATAAGAGATATAGTTAGTAAGTTTATAAAAAGTAGTGGACAGAGAAGGTTACCTCAGATTACAACAGGATCTTGATCAAATGAACCAATGAGCTGATAAGTGGCAGGTGGAATTTAATTTAGAATAATGTGAGATGCTGCATTTTGGGAAAGCAAATCTTGGCAGGACATATCTACTTAATGGTAAGGTCTGAGGGAGTATTGCTGAACAAAGGGACCTTGGATTGCCGCCTCATATCTCCTTGAAAGTGGAGTCACAGGTAAAAAGGACAGTGAAGGAGGTGTTTGGTATGCTTTCCTTTATTGGTCAGAGCATTGAGTATAGGAGTTGGGAGGCCATGTTGCGGTTGCACAGGACATTGTTTAGGCCACTGATGGAATATTGCATGCATTCTGGACTCCTTCCTATCGAAAAGATGTTGTGAAACTTGGAAAGATTCAGAAAAGATTTACAAGGATGTTGCCAGGGTTGGAGGATTTGAACTATAAGGAGAGGTTGAATAAGCTCGGGCTGTTTTCCCTGGAGTGTCGGAGACTGAGGTTTATAAAATTATGAGGGGAATGGATTGAATAAATAGACAAAATCATTTCCCTGGGGTGGGGAGTCCAGAACCAGAGGGCGTAGGTTTAGGGTGAGAGGGGAAAGATATAAAAGAGACTTAAGGAGCAACGTTTTCACACAGAGGTTGGTACGTGTATGGAATGAACTGCCAGAGGAAGTGGTGGAGGCTGGTACAACTGCAACATTTAAAAGGTATCTGGAAGTATGTGGAGGGATATGGGCCAGGTGCTGGCAGGTGGGACGAGATTCAGTTGGGATATCTGGTCAGCATGGATGAGTTGGACCGAAGGGTCTGTTTCCATGTTGCACATCTCGATGACTCTGTGACTCTAGTATTTACAACTTGCATAAGCATAGTTAGAAAAACAGTAAATTTTTTTTTAAATCAGAACTAGCTAAATAACATAAGGATGGTGTGTCGGGTTATGCGCTGTGTCTGCATCATGTGAGAGCTGGTAGACGCCGTTGTAGATCCCCGTGACCGTGTCTGGAGGAAATGTTGGTTGCTGGAATAACTCCAGGTCAGAGTTGAACGGCTGGAGTCTGAGCTTCAAACATTGTGAGACATCAGAGAGGGACAGAGTTACCTGGATACTGTTTCAGGAGACAGTCAGGAAGGGAGAGAAACCAAAAGAGAAATTGCTGGAAAATTTCAACAGATCTGGCAGCATTTCTAAGGAGAGAAAAGAGCTGATGTTTCGAGTCTAACTGACACTTTGTCAAAGCTAAAAAAGGGAGAAATAGGAAGGTGTTTATACAAGGCTAAGAGAAGGTTAGTCATGGCTCCAGAAGCAAATGTAGCAATGAAGACGTGATAATGACATGCATAGAGAGATTATAGGGAGATTAGGAGCTGTGAAGTCAGGGCAATGTGACAAAATATGTGGGGGATGGGGGGGATGAGTGAAGCAGAGGCAAAATGGAAAACAAGGGAGAAGGGTAGCAAAGGGAGAAGAGAAGAGGAAAAATGTGATGAGAGAGTGGGGAGCCAGAGAAAGAGAGACAACCAAGAAATAAAAGGGACAGAACAGTGGAAAAAAGTTTAAAAAAGATGAAATAAAATTATGGAGCGGGATGAAGACAGAGGGGTTGAGACTGGATAATCATCTGAACTTGTTGAATCCAATATTGAGACCAGCAGGCTGTAAGGTACCTCGTCGGAGATGCTATTCCTTCAGTTTGCGTTGAGCTTCACTGGAACATTGCAGCAGGCCAAGAACAGACATGTGGGCATGGGAGCAGGATTGTGTGTTGAAGTGGCAACCTGCAGGAAGGTCCAGGACCTGATCATGTTCAGACCGAAGGTGCTCAGCAAAGCGATCACCCAGTCAGCATTTTGTCTCTCCGATATAGAGGAGACCACATTGGGAGCAACGAATGCAATAGACCAAATTGAAAGAGGTACAAGTGAAACGCTGCTTAATCTCAAATGAGTGTTTGGGGCCTTGGATGGTGAGTATGGAAGAGGTAAATGGGCAGGTGTTGCACCTTCTGCGATTGCATGGGAAGGTGCCGTGTATGATGGGAGAGGACTTACGTGTGATGGAGGAGTGGACTAGGTTGTCCTGTAGGGAACAATCTCTGTGGAATGCAGAGAGTGAGAGGGAAGGGAACATGTGTTTAGTGATGGCGTTGTGCTCGAGTTGGCGAAAATGACGGAGGATTATTCTTTGCATGTGAAGGTTGGTGGGGTGAAAGGTGAGAACAAGAGGAACCCTATCCTTGTTCTGGGAGGGGAGGGAGGGGGTGAGGGACCTGGTGTAGGAGATGGACTGCACACTGTCGATAGCCCTGTCAACAGCTGTAGGTGGGAAGCCACGGTTGGAGAAGAAGGAGCACATATTAAGAGCACCACTTTGGAAAGTGACCTCATCAGAACAAATGTGGCGGAAGTGAACGCATTGAGAGATTGGGATAGAGTCTTTACAGGATGTAGGGTGAGCTGAGCTGTAGTCCAGCTAGCTGTGGGAGTCAGTGGGCTTGTAATGGATATTAGTGGATAGACTATTGCCGGAAATGGGGACAGAAAGGTCACTGAAAGTAAGGCAAAGTGTCGGAGATGGACCAGGTGAAGGTGATGGAGGGATGGAAACAGGAAGCGAAGTTTATGATTTTTTTCCAGGTCAGGACGAGAGCATGAAGCCGCACTGAAATAGTCATCAATAAAGCAGATGTGGGAGGGGACCTGGGTAGGCCTGGAACAAGAAATGTTCCACATACCCCATGAAAAGGCAGGCATAGCTAGGACCCATGCAGGTACCCATTGCTTCACCTTTGATTTGGAGAAAATGGGATGAGTTGAAGGAGAAGTTGTTGAGAGAAAGAACAAGTTCAGCCAGGCGGAGGAGAGTGGTGGTGGATGGAAATTGTTCGGGCTTCTTTTCAAGAAAGAAGCGAAAAGCTTTCAAGCCATCTTGGTGTGGGATGGTGGTGTAGAGATTGCACATCCATGGTGAATAGAAGGTGGTTAGAGCATACAAATTGAAAGCTATCAATGTGTCGCAGGGCATCAGAGGAATCCAGGAAGTAGGTGGGGAGGGAGTGAACCAGAGGAGTAAGGATGGAATCAAGGTAGGAGGAAATAAGTTCAGTGGGGCAGGAGCATGCTGTCACAATGGGCCTGCCGAGACAGTCCTTCTTGGTGGATCCTTGTAATCTTATATTTCCCATGACTGACCCACACATCCCTGGACACTATGGGCAATCTAGCCTGCCCAATCCCACCTAGGCTGCACATCTTTGGAATTTGGGAGGGAACTGGAGCATGAGAAAGACATCCAAATAGACACAGGGAGGATGGTCAAACTCCACACAGAGAGTTTAGTGAGGTTGGAATTAAGGTCAGCTCCTTGGTGATGTGAGGCAGCAGTATGAACCACATGTCCACAACGCTCCTCCGTTAGTTCTATTACTTACGTGTGGCTGACTAAATAAATCTGCCTGACTTGTTCCATTCATGGAATCTGACTCAGTGTGAGTCCTTTATTATCGACCTTTTCACCAACCTGGCTACGTTTAAAATTTGGTGTGACCAGTGGAGGAGTGGGACGAGAAAAGGAAACAGTAACACCCTCCAACCTCAGTCAGAACAGGAATGAGGAGAAATTCACAAAGTGGGATTTCATTCAAATGGGAATTCTCCTCCCAGAGGTTTGTGATGGCTGAATCTTTATATTTCGGCGAGATGACTTCGCCTGACTTCGTCCAGGTGAATCACGGATAATAGTACATGGAGACAAAAGTGCAGCTGGGACCACAATGAGATGACCCACGATCTTATTTACTGGTGCAGTAGTGTCAAAGGGCCGAATGGCCCATTCGTGTCCCTCAGTCCCGTGTTCTGATGTTCCCTTCAGCCCTTCACACCTGTTACACAGAGGCAGAGCGAGGCCACTCCGATGGTTAGGTATAGTTTTGGAAAAGTATTTGGAAAATCCAGGCTGAACAGGAAGTGACCCCACCCCCAATCCCTCTTTCCGGGCTTTCCCTCTCTGTAACTTCTGATCCAGATGGGAATCATGTTACAGATGCAGATTCGCTGTGAATACAGCCCCCATACCCTATCCAGGGTTAACTCAGACAAGTCGTCTGCTCTCCATGAATACAGCTGTGTACAACACAACTTCCAGGAAAACAAACAGTTACTTTTCAAAGGAATAACATGAGAACATAAGAAATAGGATCATGAGCAGGCTATTCGGCCCCTTAAGCCTGTTCTGTCATTCAATAAGAACATGCTGATCTATTCCCGGGCTCAACTCCACTTTCCTGCTAATCCCTTGTATCCCTCAACTTGCTGATATGTCAAAAACCTATCCATCCCGTCTGTAAATACATTCAGTGACCCAGCCTCCATAACTCTCTGGGTTAGGGAATTCCAGCAATTCACTGCCTTCTGAAAGAAGAACATTTTTGCATCTCAGTTTGAAATCGATATCACTTATGTTCGGGACTCTGCCCTGGTGTGGAACCATATTTCCAACATCTACCATGTCAAGCCTCCTCTGTATATTGCAGATTTCAGTAATATCACCCTCATTCATTTCAACCACAATGGTAATCATCCCACTATTTTAGATGTTCTCAATCATTCAACACTTTCATCCCAGCAACTCGCCAACCTAGATACTTGCTGCATCAGCAAGCTGTCTTTATCTTTCAGACACAGGAACATGCCAATCCCTTCATACTGTTCCGTTTTTTGGGAGTCCTTTTCTTTTAATAACGGCCTGCCTTTTAGTTCTCAGTGTCATCCACAAACTCAGGTGTTCTTTTCCACTCAGCTCCCGCCGTCAGGCTATCAGTATAGATTGTAAATAACTGATGCCATCGGACTGATATTTGTGGTATGCCAGTAGATACATTTTATCATAAAGATCTATTAGTCCTGACTCTCCTATTTCTAAGTGTTAATCAATCACCATTCCATGCTAATACAGTATCCATCATACTGTGAGCTCCTGTCTTGTGCAAGAACCTTTATTTTGTGATAACTTGTGGAAACTCTCTGGAAAGCCTCGTATCTAATAGTTCCCCTTTACCAGGTCCACTTGTCACATTCTCAGGGATTTCCAGAAAAAAACTTACATGGTTTTACAGACAAAATATCGTTTCCTTTTCACAAAACCACACTGACTCTGTGTGAAGTGTTTCTAAATGCCCTGCAGTCCCTTCCTTAATAACAGTCTCTAGCAGATTCCCAGCAATAATGGTTAGGCTAAATGTTTCTTGCTTCTTGTCTCTCTCCTTTGTTCAAGACAGATGCCACATTGGAGGGTCTCCAGTTTAGCAGGAACACTCCTGTAATCCAGAGAGTTATGGAATATTTTACACAGTGCCACCAATCACTCTGTGACCACTTGCTTTGAAACCAGCTATGAATTACTGCTTACCTGTCTACCCTTAGCGTTATCTGTCTGTTAACAACCAGTTCCTTGTTTTAGAAACATTTCCCTCCTATTACCATTTTGTTTATATCATTGAAATGTCTACAGTGCCTTCCCCTGTGGGGAATGTTGCAAAATAATGGTGTAAATTATCTACCTGTTCCCAGTAGCCAGTTGGCCAGTCACACCCTCCAAACATACTTTCCAGACACCATTTCTCCAAAAGTCAAACACTCATCTTGAACTTCTTTATTAATACTCGGAAACGCTTGAGATGTTTGTTTTTATATTTCTTACCAATTTACTTAAATCTTTTCTTCCCTTTTCCTCGGTTTATGGATTCATGCAGCCATATCGTGCGCAAACAGACCCTTGGCCCAACTTGTCCATGCTGGCCAGGTATTCCAAACAAAAGTAGACGCCTCTGCTTGCATTTAGCCCATATGCCTCTAAACATATGTTTGTCCAAATGTAGATGTACTTACACCTACCACACCTCTGGCAGCTCATTCCATACACACACCACCCTCTGCGTGAAAAAGTTGTCCCTTTATCCCTTTAAATCTTCCGCCTTTCATCTTAAATCTATGAACTCTGCTATCCTGTGGAAAGTACCTTTGCTATTCACCCTATTCAGGCCTCCGATGATTTTATAAACTTCTATAACTTCATCCCACAACCTCCTACACTCCATCCGATTCTAACTTCAAGAACAGGAATTTAATAATAAGCACTGCAAATTCGAAACAATATTAAAAATGACAGATAAACAACACTCAGCCCCAAACTTCATACTGTTATTTATTTTTCTCCATATTACAATACTAAGACAGCACGAAACTCTTACGAGTGCCAAATAAGAAGGCAAACACCTGAATTCCTTTGTCTGAAGGGGGCAATGATCTCTACAGTGAAAATGTATCACTGTCCAGTTCTATATAATACCACATGGTGAACATTCTCCTTCCTGATCTCCCTATGACCTTGTGTGGCTGTGTCCTCTTTATCTTGCACTCAATAGAGAGATGCCCTTTCCCCATTCACATCTTAATTTCAACCTTGTTTGCATCATCTTCTCGTTCACCACTGCTAAAAGCCCGTTTTCCTTTTGCCACACACTCTTTTCCCTGTCACCCATCCCCCAACACTGTTAAGGGATTAAAAAGCCCATTTTCCAATCTTTATCAGTTCTGAACAAGTGTCACATTGGACTGGAAACGCTAACTCTGTTTCTCTATCTGCCGATACTGTCAGATCTGCTGAGTTTCTCCAGAAATAAATAGGCCCAGCACGAATTTTCAATTAAACAAATAACTATGGATATTGGAAATAAAGATGCAAATTTCTGGAGAATCAGGGAGCTTTGTAGAAGCGTCACTAGACCTGAAAGATTAACTCTGTTTTCACTCCACAAAATGCTGTCAGACCTGGTAAGTTTCTTCAACAATTTCTCTTTTTGAACAAGTTCTGAAGGTGTGTGTCAAAGCTGCCCAAAAGCCCTGTACAACACGGATTGCCACACACTGGGAAGTGAACGGTCACACCTTGTGCACACATTCGTTGTCTCTGAAACTGCATACAGCTACCCTCACTGACACGACAAAGGTCTTAATCAGGATCAGGGAGAGAAACAGAGGGAAATACATTCACTTCAAACACAGGTGATGGCATTACAGGAATGGAAAAGATTCAGATGAATATGCTAAATTATTTGAGTAATGTAACAAATTGGAGGCGTGGCACGTGGGAGAGACCCTGAGCAGAATGTAAATATGAAAATGGAAGTGCTACCTCATCAGAAACCAGGTTATGTCACTGAGTACAGGACTAATGGGTGAATGGGTGTGAACTGGGGGGGACAGTCAGTAGAACTGAATTGCAGATTTTGCAGCTCAAACTGGGTTATCATCTGATGCTGTAGACCACAGCAGCAGCAGAAACAGTGTTGTATTCAATCACAATCTGTAACTTTTTTTCCCCGGGAACATCCATCAGTCTACCATTACCATCAAGCTGATGTATGGTTCAGTGAAGAATGTGGGTGAACATGCCAAGGTCAGAACCATGTGTACTTATCCCTGATGACAGTCCATTAAAGCTATGGTACTTGACCGGTAACTTTCTAACAAGCAAAACTGGTTTGATCAAGAGAGAGAGAAGCTATACCAAAACGAACAGATCAGATCTAAACTCTGCAGTCCTGCCACATTCAGGCATAAATATCGATGGACCAGTAAACAACTTAGTGGAGGAGAGTACTCCACGAATATCCCCATTCCAAGTAATGGAATAGCCCTGTACGTCAGTGTAAAAGACAAGTATGCATCATCTGCACCATTCTCAGTCAGAATTGTTGATTTGATGATCCACCTCACCATCCCAATGTTGCCCACAGAATCACAGATGAGCAGTCGTCAACCAATTCAATTGCCTGCATGTGACATGAAGAAACAGCTGATCACAGTGGATACGCCAAAGGCAATGAACTCTGAACCCATTCCTGCAATAGGACTGAAGACTTGTCTGCACAAAAAGATGTGTCCCTGGGGAAGCTGTTTCATTCCATCTCCAACTCTGACATCTCCCTGACAATGTGGAAAATTACTCAAATCTGTCCAGTCCCCAAAGAGGAGAATAATTACAATCTGACCATTTGTCATGCCCTCAGTGCCATCACGATAGTCAAAGTGGTGGGAATTCTATTTGACAGAGTTGTCAATCAGCACAGAAATAACCAGATGAGTATTGTTTCTGATAGGTCCCCATGTGGAGATGGTGCTGTTGTCAAAATATCACTGGATTACTAATCCAGACCAGGCTAATGCTCTGGCAGTTAGTGGAAGTTAAAAACAGTTAATAACACATTGAGATGTAAAATCTGGTGTCACGATAGTGACCTTGAAGGCAATATCGATTGTAAACATCAATTTCCTTCCCCAATGTCCTTTCAGGAAGTGAATTAGATTAGATTTAGATTACTTACTAAATCTAGTGGAAGTGAATCTCCCATGCTTTCCTGGTCTGGCCTAAAAGTGACTCCAGATGCACAGATAAACTCTTCAACGGTCTCTGAATCGGCCAAGCAGGCACTCAATTGTATCAAACTGCTCCGAGGTCTTAAAGGATGAAACCGGACAGAACAGCCAGCAACAGGCTTGTTTTTGGTAAAGAGAACTGGAAACACAGTCCTGTTGCCAGTCAGATGCTGCCTTCCTAATATTTGAGAGCTTGTGACAGCAGTTACAGAGCTTTTCCACAGCCTGCGCAGAAACATTGGGAAAGGAGTAGGCCATTAGACATTAAGCTTTTCCCATTCTAGTTCACAGAGAAAATATCTTCAATGCAGTTTCCCCACACAGTATTCATATCCTTTAGTATGTTTAAACACCGGGGCATATAAAATAAGAACTGCTGTAGAACCTTCAGTCAATTAACTTTCCTCCTCCATTCAATATTCAGGCAGTTCTCTGATAACCCCATTTTTATTAAACGCGATTTGACTGCAACACAATTCGTGAATTGTGCAGCTTTTTTCATAACGCCAGCTCCTGCTCTCTGTGACGTGATTCCATCTCTGGCACCAGCTGAACATCGAAACCCAGCCTCACAATCCTCTGTCTCCAAAATACACCCTCAGTATGTTCAGCTAAAACAGGAATGTAATCAGCCCTGCAAGCTTTGAATCCGAGCCTGAAACTTTGAACTGTAGTCTACATTTAGAAGGAACTCTATTTCAAACCAGGGAGAAATCTTGGGGAGAACTGGAATCACGTGTTGGCATCACGTGGTCAGTCAGCCCCGCGCACTTTCTGGTGAAGAGTGTGGTGAAAGGTACACTGCTGTAGTCAGTGACGGTCGTGTGAAAGTGCTACGTTTACTGTACTATTTCATTACAGCATATGATTTAAAGATTTAATTAGACTGTGCTAGTGTGTGTGTTGGACTAACTTTAATTTTTGATTTTTACTGATATTTTACGGGGTTCGCCCCATACGCTCTTTTCCCCATGGGCCCCATTATTAATATTGCGCGATTTTCTACAGCACTGTGTTGCACAGTAACACAATTCCCGGGTTACTGCAGGATGACCTGTAATTATATCTGATCCTCTATCATCACAGCATTCTCCTGCTCTCTCCGTATCTCTTTAGTGTATATAAATCCTGATTTATATTCAGTGCCTTGACTTCCGCAGCCTGATCTGGAAGAGAAATCCCCAGGTTCACCAGTCTCTGTGTGCAGGCATTTATTATCATTATAATGCAGAGTAGCCTGCCTATAGCTAATGCTGTGGCTTTTTGTTTTAGATGTCCCAGCCAGGGACATTCTGCTTCCAAACTTTATCACGCTGTCAGTGTTTCATATATTTTACTGAGATCTCCACTCATTTCTCCAAACTCCATGGAATACAGACCCAGTCGATCCAAACTATGCTCCCACAACAAGCCTGAATCGCATAAATCAGTCTGGGCATCCTTCATTGCTCTCCCTCAATGTTAGGTTTGTCCTTTATCAGGCACAGAGATCAAAACTACACACAATACTGCACAATGTTCGAGATGGGATCTCATCAAGGCCCTGTACAGATGCAGTACGACACGCTTATGGCTGGACGCAAATCTCTTTGAAATGAAGGCCAACATATCATTTACCTTTCAAACTGTTTTCTGTTCCTGAAATACTGCTTTCAGTGACTGGTATACAGGGAGATACAGATCCTTTTCAATGTTACAGCTCCCCACCTGTTGGGTTTGTGCACACTGGTCAGCGTGCCAATGCCATTCCCAGTATTGACTTCTGGTTTCAGAACTCACTGCCCTGCATGGAGCTCAGAAGTCTGCATAGAAGGAAACTAAAACTCAGCATAAGTTCCTTGATACACTAATATTTTTTCAACCAACCCCTATTCAAATGGTAAGCTGCCATCCTGTTGTTCTTACCATAGTGCGCAATGTCACATGTACCCCTATTGCTCTCCATCTGTCATATATTTGCCCACAAACTCCACTTGTCTCAATCACCTTGAGCTTTTTTTTTACATTCTGCTCACCCACACACAATCGGACATGGCGTCGTGCCATCAGCAGACTTGAAAACTGATTCCCTCAACCAAAAGAGTGGTGAGTATTGGGAATAGCTGGGAGCCAAGCCCCGATTCCTGCTGTATCACCCATGCTTTCTACTCAAAAGAAACATTGTTATATTCATTCGCACTGCTTCTTGTCAGCTCTCCTATTCAAAAACCATGTATTAGCCACAGTTCCATAAGATTAGTATTTGTATAGTAGCTTTGGGGCTTTACCTATACTGTTCCTGAAAACCCAAATGTATTTCATTGATTGCTTCTCCATAATTTTGCACGTCATTTTTTAAATATTTGATTCCCATTTCATATATCTCTGTTGACTTTTTCTATGCCCATTAAATTAAATCCCAATACTTTCTCTAAAACTGTTTATTTGCTACTTTCATTTTATTCCCTTTTTCTCAACAGACTAAAGTTTCCTAATATCAATGGGAAGATTTCTTTTTCATTTAGTTTTCTCCTCTGAAGGAAGCATATGTAAGGTATAGACAGGATATATCAAGTCAATAATTGGGAGAGTATAAAGGAAGTAGGAGTATTCTTTAGAGGGAAATCTGGAGGGAAAAAAAGGATATGAGATAGATTTGGCAAAAAGAAATAAGGCTAATCCAAAGAGTGTTTACAAATACATTAAGGACAAAAGGGTAACTTGAGAGAGATTAGAGCCCCTCAAGTATCAGCAAAGTGGCCTTTGTGTGGAGCCGCAGAAAATGGGGCTTATACTTAATGAGTATTTTGCTTCAGTTTACACCGTGGAAAAGGTTATGTAAGATATAGAGTGTAGGGAAATAGATGGTGACATCTTGCAGAATGTCCATATTACTGAGGAGCAAGTGCTGGATGTCTTGAAACGCATAAAGGTGGATAAATCCCCAGGACCGGATTAGGTGTACCCTAGAACTCTATGGGAAGCGAGAGAAGTGATTGCTGGGACTCTTGTTGAGATATCTGTATCATTGATAGTCACAGGTGAGGTGCCGAAAGACTGGAGATTACCTAACGTGGTGCCTCTGTTTCAGAAGGGTGGTAAGGACAAGCCAGGGAATTATGGACCAGTGAGCCTGATGTCGGTGGTGGGCACGTTGGAGGAAATCCTGAGGGACAGGATGTACATATATTGGGAAAGGCAAGGACTGATTATGGATAGTCAACATGGCTTTGTGCGTGGGGAATTACGTCTCACAAGTTTGATTGAGTTTTTTGAGGAAGTAACAAAGAGGATTCATGAGGGCAGAGTGGTGGATGTGATCTATATGGACCTCTGTCTTCGTTTGACAAGGCTCCCAATGGAAGATTGAATAGCAACATTAGAGCTCACAGAATATAGGGAGAACTTACTATATGGATGCAGAACTGGTTCAAAGGTAGAAGACAGAGGGTGGTTTTTCAGACTGGAGGCTTGTGACCTGTCGGGTGCCACAAGGATCGGTGCAGGGTACTCTATTTTTTGTCATTTACATAAATGATTTGGATGCGAGCATAAAAGGTACAGAGTTTGTGCGAAGATTTGTAGCTCGGGTGCTTGTTGCAGTGGTTCTGTTCGCCGAGCTGGAAGTTTTTGTTGCAAACGTTTCGTCCCCTGGCTAGAAGACATCATCAGTGCTGTGGAGCCTCCTGCGAAGCGCTTCTTTGATGTTTCTTCCGGCATTTATAGTGGTCTGTCCTTGCCGCTTCCGGGTGTCAGTTTCAGCTGTCCGCTGTAGTGATTGGTATATTGGGTCCAGGTCGATGTGTCTGTTGATGGAATTTGTGGATGAATGCCATGCCTCTAGGAATTCCCTGGCTGTTCTCTGTCTGGCTTGCCCTATGATAGTAGTGTTTTCCCAGTCGAATTCATGTTGCTCGTTGTCTGAGTGTGTGGCTACTAGGGATAGCTGGTCGTGTCGTTTCGTGGCTCGTTGGTGTTCATGTATGCTGATTGTTAGCTGTCTTCCTGTTTGTCCTATATAGTGTTTTGTGCAGTCCTTGCATGGTATTTTATAAACTACATTAGTTTTGCTCATGTTGGGTATTGGCTCCTTTGTTCTAGTAAGTTGTTGTCTGAGCGTGGCTGTTGGTTTGTGTGCCGTTATGAGTCCTAGGGGTCGCAGTAGTCTGGCTGTCAGTTCTGAAACGCTCCTGATGTATGGTAGTGTGGCTAGTCCTTTTGGTTGTGGCATGTCCTCGTTCCGTGATCTATCTCTTAGGCATCTGTTGATAAAGTTGCGCGGGTATCCGTTTTTGGCGAATACCTTGTATAGGTGTTCCTCTTCCTCTTTTCGCAGTTCTGGTGTACTGCAGTGTGTTGTAGCTCTTTTGAATAGTGTCCTGATGCAGCTTCGTTTGTGTGTGTTGGGGTGGTTACTTTCATAGTTTAGGACTTGGTCTGTGTGTGTTGTTTTCCTGTGTACCCTTGTGGTGAATTCTCCGTTCGGTGTTCTCTGTACTATCACGTCTAAGAATGGGAGTTGGCTATCCTTTTCTACTTCTCTCGTGAATTGGATGCCTGTGAGTGTGGCGTTGATGATCCGGTGTGTTTTTTCTATTTCCGTGTTTTTGATGATTACGAAAGTGTCATCGACATATCTGACCCAGAGTTTGGGTTGAATTTTTGGTAGGGCTGTTTGTTCTAACCTTTGCATAACTGCCTCTGCTATGAGTCCCGAGATTGGTGATCCCATGGGTGTTCCGTTGATTTGTTCGTATATCTGATTGTTGAATGTAAAGTGTGTAGTGAGGCATAGGTCCAGTAGTTTAAGTATGCCGTCTTTGTTGATAGGTTCCGCCTCCTGTTTTCTGTTATGTATGTCCAGTAGGTTGGCTATTGTTTCTCTGGCTAGGGTTTTGTCAATCGAAGTGAACAGTGCCGTCACGTCGAATGAGATCATGGTTTCTTCTTTGTCTATGTGTGTATTCCTGATGGCGTCCAAGAATTCCTGTGTTGATTGTATGGAGTGTTTGGATCCGCTGACCAGGTGTTTCAGTTTCTGTTGTAGTTCTTTGGCCAGTTTGTATGCTGGTGTCCCTGGTAGTGATACTATGGGTCTGAGTGGGATGTCTGGTTTGTGTACTTTGGGTAGTCCATAGAATCTGGGGGTGTTGTTGCTTTCCGGTTTCATTCTTTGTAGGTGATGGGACCATTACTGCTTGCAATATGCATAATGGTCTCGATTAGAATGTAAAAGGCATGATTAGTAAGATTGTAGATGACACTAAAACATATGGTATTGTGAACAGTGAGGAAAGTTATCACAAATTGAAGCAGGACCTTGATCAGCTGGAGACATGGGACGAGGAATGGCAAATGTAGTTTAATATAGATAAATGTGAAATCTTGCATTTTCGAAAGTCGAATCAAGGTCGGAATTGTCTTGGGCCTTAACAGGTGTAGTAGAACGGAGGGAACCTGGAGTTCAGGTGCGTGGGTCTCTGCAAGTTGATTTAGAGATATACAGGGTAGTGAAGAAGGCTTTTGGCACACTGGCCTTCATCCATCAGGGCATTGAATATCTAAGTTGGGGAGTCATGTTGCAGTTATACATAACGCTGGTCAGCCCATACTTGTAGCATTATGTTCAGTTTTGTTCACTTTGCTACAGGAAGGATGTTATTAAACTGGAAAGAGTACAGAAGAAATTTACAAGTTTATTGCCAAGGATTCAATGGTCTGAGTGAAAGGAGTTGGGCAAGATAGGACTGTTTACTTTAGACTGTATGACACTGAGGGGGAACTTATATAAATGTATAGGAAGCATAAATAAAGAGAATGCACTCAGTCTTTTTTCCCAGTGTTGGGCAATCACAGACTAGAGGGTATCAGTTTAAAGTGAGGGGGTAAAGAATAAAAGGGAACCTGATGAGCCACTTTTTTACACACAGGATGGTACGCATATGAAATGAGGTGCCAATATAAGTGGTTGAGGTGGACACATTAACAACATTTAAAAGGCATTTTGACAAATACATGGATAGGAAAGGATTAAAAGGATACGGGGCAATGGCAGGGAAGTGGAATTCGCAAAGATGGACTTTTTGGTCAGAATGGACCACTTTGGACTGAAGGGCCTGTGTCTGTGCTGTAGGGCACTATGACTCTAACAACCATTGCTTGTCTCCCACTGAATGTTATATTGTACTTTCCCAATTCACTGGAGCCAACTTGACCCTCTAGTCTCCAGGCTTCCATGATGTTTGACCAGAATGTTCACACATTCTATATTGCATGCAGACGCCGTTTAAAATGCAACATATTAATGTCACTATTCCTCAAAAGCTGCTTCAGAGCAAAGTCAGTCATTAGTCCTCCTGACCACACAACAGCAAATCCAAACATACATGGTCTCCAGTTTGGTTCACAACATACTCTTCAACCTACCTGATATGCACATGGATTTTTTTTATTCACTGCATTAGAAGTCACTTAGTTAATGCAGATTAGATGTAACTTGAGACCATCCATTATTACTGCAGCATCCACGATTATTTGTTACTTATTCACAGAACGAGTGTGTTCCTGGATAATTAACATTTGTTGCCCATGACAGTGGAGGTTCAACAACATTGCTGTGGATCTGGAGTCACACGCAGGCCAGACCTGCTAAGGATAGCAGTTTCCTTCCTGAAAGGGTGTTACTAAACCAGTTGAGTTTTTCCAACAATCGATAATGGATTGATGGTTATCATAGACCCTTGATTCCAGACACTTACTGAATTCAATTTCCACCATTTGCCATGGCAGGTTTCGAACCCAAGTCCCCAGAACATTCCCTGAGTCTCTGGTTTAAGAGGCCAGCGATAACAACACTAAGCCATTGCTTCCCCTTGCACATACTTGCATATCTAATTTCCAGAGCATATGATGCAAACTATTTGCACAACAGTTTTGGTTTAGATATATAACACACCAATGTTTCCTTCTCTTTGCTATTTGTAAGATCCACTCAAACAGACGTTGTGGAATCTGAAGGACAGGATCTATGGTGATAAACTTGGAAAAGACGTTCAGGGAGGCTCACCTTGACGCTGAGATGACCTCAAATGTCCAGCAATACAGGACAAGCATAAATATCCTCCCCGTTCTGCCAGGATAAGAGTCACCATATTCTCTCTGCTCCCTCATACTCACTGTATATCTGTTATAGCACCTACCCCAGAACAAGGCTCAACGCTACCTCCAAATATGGCTCAAGCACTACCACTCTCACTATTGAATTCAGCACCTTCGCTCCCCCATATTTTCTGTCACCGATGCAATACTCCCCTTCCCCAACACTAATAATGCTGCATGGATACAACACTGTGGGCAGACTCCCTGAGGACACCTCACCATTTCACTCCCCCACTACCCCAGCACTAACAGCAGGGTCACCATTCCCACCCTCACTCCCTCCCACCCGTTCCCTCCCACACATTCTCCTGGAATTAGATAGAAAGGGCCAAGTTGGGAGGTGGAATGCCCAAAATTTGTTCTCTCCCCCCTCTCCCCCCACCATGTAGAAGGATCCTGCCCAAGCCAGAGAGGACCGGGACACCTCATGTGGAGATTCAGAGCCATTCACGTTCCACCAACCGAATAAGGAGCAATGTCCAGGGAATGGCAATTCTCAATTTAAACTCATTGTCAGTTCCAGCGCCAGCTCTTTCACTCCCAAAAGAACACATACCTCATTTCACAGAGATGCAGGCATAGAAATACACATAAGTATTGGTAAAATCCCCAATATACTGTCACACATAATATGTACAAGCAAATAGGCATACACACACGTAGAGGCACACAGAGGCATATACAGTCACACACAAATAGGCACAAACACAAATAGAAACACACAGGCCGACACACAGACAGTCAGACATAGACACACAAATACTCAGATAACAAGCACATGACACACACACGCATGCACACAGAGACACAGACACTGGGGCCATTAAGACACAAATCGATTTTTTTTTGATTTAGTGGGGCATTAAGGATTCTAGGGAGAAGGGTGGAGAATTTGCTAAGTGAGCAAACATTTAGCATAACATGAGTTGTCTTCTTTGGTAGGAATGATAAACCCACGGGAAACAATTTAATTGAAGAGAGATTGCGGAACTCTGATACAGATGGTTTTTTGTGTGCTTGGTACATGATTCATGTGAAGTTAGTCCGCAGATGCAGCAAGTAGTTTGAAAGATAACCGGAATGATACTGTTTCTGACTAAGGATATCGGGTTTAATCATGAATGGCTACTGCATCAGTATGGGGCATTCTTGAGGCCACATCTGATACACTGTGTGCAAGTTTTGATCTCCTAAACTAAAAAAAAGGTACACTCTCTTTAGAAGATTTTCAAAAAGGTTTCCCTTTACTCATTCCTGGAATGAAGCCCTTTTGGTCTGTAGTATTATCAATCTCAACCTCAGATGAGAAATCTAATTGAACCATATATGATTTTCAGAAAGCTTTATCAGCTGGATGCTTGTTTTCTCTTGTCAGGGGGACTAAAGCTAGAGAATAAATTTTGAGGACAAGGTGTATTGATATTAACACACTTATTATGAAGACATCAACAATTTTTTAAAAAAATATGCAGATGCATATAAACATGTCATCAAATTACAACGCGGGGACAAATTTTTGCTTATGAAAGGCACTGTGTACAACAACAGCAATGATGCTCCTGCATTATCAGACATTCCAGAGAATATTCAAGGAGATTGCACTTGGTCCAGTTTGATGTTCAGTTGACCTTATTGGATGGTTCAAAATAACGAGGGAGAAAAGTGTTCCCTGCCTGAGAAACAACAGCTGATTGATCTCTTTCTCTTACTTTGTTTCTCCTGACGACAAAATGTGAGACCATAAAATTCCTGAGTCATCTTTACCATTCGAGAAAGAATCCCGATGAGGTTTTATTGGAATCTCTCCACTGCCTGAAGCAAAGGGAACTCAGCCTAACCCAACTGTTCCAGGAAGTAATCCCCAAGTAAAGCAGCTTGTGTAAGTAGAATAATTTCAAAGGCAGAAAAAACAACATTTGGGATGCTCTATCATTTTACCATTGGTAATGAGTTCAACTTTCTGTGTCTCACATTTTTCTGGAAAATGATTCAGTCTGAGACATATATTATTGGCCACATCTCAAAACTGAAAATGTGTTGCTGGTTAAAGCACAGCAGGTCAGGCAGCATCCAAGGAATAGGAAATTCGACGTTTCGGGCATAAGCCCTTCATCAGGATTCCTGATGAAGGGCTTATGCCCGAAACGTCGAATTTTCTATTCCTTGCATGCTGCCTGACCTGCTGTGCTTTAACCAGCAACACATTTTCAACTGTGATCTCCAGCATCTGCAGACCTCATCTTTTACCCACATCTCAAAACTGGTTACATTTAAAATTTGTTTTAACCAGTGGACGAGTAGGGCTGGAAAGGCATCGATGATCCTCCAACATTGAGAATCTCTTGTTCGTATTCCGACCAAAGTGCTGTTCAAGTGGGAATTCCCTTCCCCTGAAGTGTGTGTTGAATGGGTGTTTGCATTTATTTAAAGTTGTGTCTGTTCAACATTTGACAGTGAAGTGAATGTGGGAAAGTAGTATACAGATAGAAAAGTGGTGTCAAGTCCACAATCAGACCAACTAAGATCTTAGTGCCTGGTAGGGCAGTAACAAAGTATCCAGGTTCTTGGTCCACAGTAACACAGAATATCATTCAGTCTCTCAAAATTGTCACACATGGTTGGTGTGGGTTAGAAAATGTTATTTGGAAATCCAAGCTGGGTTCGAAATACGCCTCCTGTCTCTTTACAGTGTGCTTCATTTGTTGGTCATGGTCTAGGCCCAGATTCATTGTGAATACAGTCCCCATACCTCACCCAGAGATGACGCACAAAATACTTTTCTCTCTTTGACTGCAACATTCAATAATAGAATGAATGTCCAGGAAAATTACAACCACTGACTTTCCAATTACAGAATATGAGAACATAAGAAAAAGAGTAGGTAATTCGGACAATCCAGCCATTATATGTGATCATGGCTGATCTACTGTTGGCCTTAAATTCTCTTTAATGCCCTATTAATCACAGCCCTTAGCTCTATCACCTGTCAGATATACATCGACCTCCTCTTTAAATACGCTCAGTGATCTAGCTCTCCTAGCTCTCTACCCCAGATAAATCCTGATGTACACTACTCTCTGTGAGAGGAAATCACTCCATACACATACACTGTCACCTAATGAAATGAACAAGTGCTGAACACAGGGGCTCAGGAAAGAGTGAATGGCCCTGATATCAAGGCAATATTTGACTGAGGATCTCATCGGGACTGTCAGGTAGTTATTGCTGGCTTTTAATTCTCTTAAAGTTACAGTACAACCACATGTTCATCATAGAAGTCACACAGAAACCTGACTATGGAAGGATGCCACATTGACTTCTCTAAAGGACTTGCAGCAAGCTGACGGGCTCTTTATAATAAATCATAATGGTTGCTTTTAAATTCCACCAATTTACTTCATGAGATATCAACAGAGTAATAATCTGCAGCTCTAGATTATGAGTCAATGACTTGGCCACCATAAATTGTCTTCCAGTATTTGCAGAGAACAAGCAAAACACTCTCAAAAACAATTACTTTGTAATGGACATGTGGTTAGAAGGGACTTGAAACTGTGAACAAAGGCACAAATCATGGTTTATTCAGAAGTTGCAATGAGACTGAGGATGAAACTGGGATATCATGGTGGAATATTGGATAGGATTGGTGAGTGGAGACAGAATCTGTGAAGGACAGAAAGGATTATGGAGTTTGAGATCAGTCTGGTTCCTTTTTGCATATTAGTGAGCAATTTCTAAATGGTATTTTGATAGTTATGAGGAAAGGAATTTTTGTTTGGAACAGATAACAATGACTTACACTTTTTCAAAATTTACATATCATAAGCAGAAATTCAGTTCAATCCGGTTTAGTAGACACAAAGGATGACTTACTAGGAACACCAACTACCGCGAGGATGGGATAGTAACCACCTTGAATAATCCAAAGGATACACCTGATCCGCGATGCTAATGACAACCCAGGCCGAGGAAACCAGTAAAGACCCAAAGATAAACTCCTGTCCATTGTTGGAACATTCCAGTCTAATGTTCTCAAGTTTTGATCCATTATTGATCCATTCCAGTCTGTTGTTCTCATACTCCGATCCACCGTTGGAATATTCCAATCCATGGTCCTCAGATTCTGAACCATTATTTTAACGTTCCAGTCTAATGTTCTCAGATTCTGATTTTTGCTCCTTCTCTCTCTGCAGCTGCTGATCCCTGTTCGTGCTGTCGGTGATGCTCCCACTCATACCATGGGATAACACATTGAACAGAGCCCATTTATCAATGAACAATGGAAACTCTCCACTGGGTTAATTAGAATCCACGGAGATTGACATTAATCACAGTCCCTGAACAAACAGCTCCAGGTAATCCCTTTCAATTCAATACTGACTTTATTAAAATTCAAAAGAACATTTAAAATTTATACATTTGGCATGGGATATGTGAGGGGCACTGAGGGAAAGAATATTGGAGATGGTAGATTGATGGTGTGTAATCATTCAGTCTGTCTTGGATATGGGAATAACGTCATAGGATTTTCAGAAAATAAACAAGTTTTTCCATACATAAATGGAAACATACTGTCTGCAACTACTACTGATCAGTGATTATAATGTCACTAAAATATGGAGAGAACTTATCTAGTCCATAATCTGACAGGAAAATGTGTCGAAGACAACATGAGTTATAACAGACAAATAGTATGGATATATTAACAGAGAATATGATGTGACAAACAATTCAGATGGTTATTCGAGGATCAGAGTGGGTCATGCTGTTAATGATATCGATGTCAATCAACTGTCATTAAGTACCATTCACTGGACTTCAATAGCAGTGTGATTATGATGTTGGGGAGGAGATTGAAAACACAGAGAATTGGGGACATGACTGCTAAGACAGGAGGGAGGGAACATAATATTTCCTAATCATCAGTATTGGAAGGTTATTCTTTACAAATCATATGAAGATCAAATTCCAGGACACATCTCCAATGAAGAATGAGGAGAGCCAATATTAACCAAGCGACCAGAAGACATTGGAGCAGAAATTTGGCCTTTCAGCCAAATTGAGCATGCTTCGCCATTCAATGATGGCTGTTAAGCTTCTCTATCCCATTCTCCTGCTTTCAACCTGTAACCGTTGATCCCCTTTAAAATTAAGAACCTTTCTATCTCACTCTTAAATATACTCAATGACCTGGCTTTGACAGCATTCTGTGGCAGTGAATTCCATAGATTTGCCACTCTCTGGCTGAAGAGTTTTCTGCTTATCTCTGTCTCCTCGGGTCTTAGTCCCTCCTACCATTGGGAGTATCTTCCCAATATCCACTTTGTCAAGGTCATTCAGTATTCTGTAAGTTTCCATGAGACCTCATAACGTCCTTCTGATCTCTATCAAATATAGATCCAGAGCCCTCAAATATTCTTCATATGTTAAGTTTCTCATTCCTGGGACCATTCTCGTGAATCTGCTTTGAAAACACTCCAGGGCCAGTACATCCTTCCTGAGATATGGGATCCAAAACTGGGCACAATAATCCAAATGTGGCCTGACCAAAGCATATAGAGCCTCAGAAGTACATTCATGCTTTTATATTCATGCCCTCTTGAAATAAATTTCATCATTGAATTTGCCTTCCCAGCTACTGACAAGCTGCAAGTTTACCTTTCGAGACTCCTGGACTAGAACGCCCTAGTCTTTTTGCACTTTAGGCTTCTGAATTTGCTCGCTATTTATAA
The DNA here is from genome assembly GCF_020745735.1 of Hemiscyllium ocellatum. Classification (NCBI taxonomy): domain Eukaryota; kingdom Metazoa; phylum Chordata; class Chondrichthyes; order Orectolobiformes; family Hemiscylliidae; genus Hemiscyllium; species Hemiscyllium ocellatum. Next base: position 235,770 of record NC_083415.1, on the reverse strand, counting down.
AATAATCCATGCCTGTATTCTTCCAGGCAAAGTGCATGACCTTACACTTTCCCATGTGATACTCCATCTGCCACATCTTTGCTCAATCCCCTAACCTGTGCAAATTCTTCAGTAGGAGAAAGTGAGGACCGCAGATACTTGCGATCAGAGTCAAAATGTGTGGTGGTAGAAAGGCACAGCCAGTCAGGGGCATCCACGGAGCAGGAGAGTCGACGTGTCAGGCATAAAGCCTTCTTCAGGAATAAGGGGTGTGGGTGGAAGGGAGCTAAGAGATAAATGGGAGGGGCTGAGGCTTGGAGGAAGGGAGCTTGGAAGGCGGTACCTAGATGAAGGTGGGTGTTGATAGTGATAGGTCAGAATGGAAGGTGGAGTGGGTTGATGGGAAGGAAGGTGGACAAGTAGGACAGTTACAGCACATGGTACCGAGTTGGAGGGTTCGATCTGGGACTAGGTGGAGGGAGGGGAGATGAGGAATCTGGTGAAATTGCCCTTGATACCATGTGGTTGGACGGTCCCAAGGCGGAAGATGATGAGTTCTTCTCCTGACGTCTAGTGGCTAGAATTTTGGCAGCGGAGGAGGCCAAAAACTTGCATGCCCTTGGCAGAGTGGGAGGGGGAGTTGAAGTATTCAGCCACAGGGCAGTGGGGTTGTTGGATGTGTTTGTCTGACAGTGTTCCCTGAACCGTTCTGCAAGTTGACGTCCTGTCTCCCCAGAGTGGAGGAGAGCAGGAGCAGTGGACAGAGTAGATGAGTTGTTTCGATGCACAGGATGTTCTCTGTCAGATGTGGAAGGATCGTTTGGGCCTTGGATGAATGTGAGGATGGAGATGTTCGCATAGGTTTCATACCTCTTGCAGTGGCAAGAGAAGGTGCCAGGAGTGGAAGGTAGCTTGGTGGAGGAGGGGGGGGCGTGGACCTATTGAGGGTGTTGTGAAGGGAATGGTCTCTGCAGAATGCTGATAGGGGTGGGGAGGGAAGTATATCTATGGTGGTCAAGTCTGACTGTTAGTGGCGGAAATGGCAGAGGATGATGCACCGTATCCTGAGGTTGGTTGGATGGGAGGCAAGGACCAGAGGCGTTCTATCCTTTTTGTGGTTGGAAGGGTGAGGTTCAAGGGTGGAGTTGTGGGAAATTGATGAGATGTGCTAGAGCACCCTCCTGCAGCCGAACCACCTCTTCAATGCTACCTATCCCTCTATCTATCTTTGCACTGTTTGAAAACTTAGCCAGAATGCCTTCAGTTCTTTCATGTAGATCATTAATGCACAAAGTGAAAAGGTGTAGTCCTAACATTGAGTTTTGCGGAACACAACTTGTCCCTGGCTGCCCTCTTCAAAGGACCCTTTTATCCCCACTCTCTGCTTTCTGTCAGACAGCTAAGCTTCTATCCATGCTAGCACCTTGCCTCATTCTCAATCGCCTCCTGCGTGGCTCTTGAGGTGCAGGTGGATAACATCTATTGGTTCTCCTTGGTCTAATCTGCTTGTTACTCACTCAAAGTATGCCAGCAGGGTGGTCAGGCCTGAACTCCCCTTGATGAAACCATGCTAATTCTGTCCTATTTTACCAACGACCTCCAAGTATTCAGAAATCCAATCATTCACGATGGATTGCAGGATGTTACCCACAAAAAAGATTAGGTTAATCAGTCTATAATTTTCCATCTTCTGCCCAAATCCCTTATTAAATGGGGTGTCATGTTAGCAATTTTCCAACCTCTTGGCCCTTTCCTGATTTTATTCATTCATGAAAGATTACCAATTACGCTTGCACTATCTCTTCAGCTATCTCCCTTATTTGGCTGGGGTGTAGTCTATCTGGTCCAGGTAATTTACCCACATTCAGGCCTTTCAGGTTTCTAACCTGTTCTTCTGGATGATGGCCACCATACTCAGCTCTGCCCTCTCACTCTCTTCAATTTTTGGAAAATTACTCGTGTCTTCCACTGTGAAGACTGACTCAAAGTTACTCAGCCATTTCTTTGTTTCCCAATACTGTCTCTCCAGCATCATTTTCCAGTGGTCCATATTCACTTTTACCTCTCTTTTGCACTTTATATATCGAAAGAATCTCTTACAGTTTCCTCTTTATTACTGGTTAGTTTACCCCTATATTTAATCTTCTCCCTCCTTATGTATTTTTTCTTGCCCTCTATTGGTCTTTGTATGTTTCCCAATTCTCTAGTTTCCCACTGTCCTTTCACCACATTATATGCTTGCTGTTTTGCTTGTATGCAATCCCTGACTTCCCTCGTCAGCCCTAGTTGCCTCATCCTCCCTGTACCAATCCTCTATTCCTAAGCATGAATCTCTGCAGTGTCTCCTGATTTAATCTTGGTACCTCCCGCCAATGCTGTTCCTCTGACTTCCTGGTCAACTCCTCTCCCGGCCAATCCTACCCAGCTTCTACCTTATGCCTCTGTAGTTGCCTTTATTCAGCTGAAATACTGTTACCTCTGATTCTGCCTTCTCTCTCTCGAATTGCAGAATAAATTCAAACATGTTCTGATCACTCCCTCCGAAATTTTTCTTCACCTTATGCTCGTTTATCTAGCCTGCCTCATTAAATCCAGTATCATCTGTTCCCGAGTGGCCTCGCCACAAGCTGCTCCAAAAAGCCGTCTCGTATACATTACTGATATTCCTTCACTTGTGAACCACTACCTGATTTTCCCAGTCCCCCTGCATATTGAAATCTCCCATGATCACTGTACTTTGCCTTTGCTACACATCTTTTCTATCTCCTGGTATATCTTGTGCTGCAGCTCCTGACTACGCTTTGATGGATTGTACAAAACTCCAACTGTGGCTGTCTTACATTTGTGGTGCCTCAATTCTACACCATCTGACCCTACTTCCTTTCTTATTATTGATTTAGTTTCATTTCTTACTTATAATACAAATCCATTCCCTCTGCCCACCTGCCTATGTTTTCGATAGGATATATGTCCTTGAATATCCTGATCCCCTTGCAACCACATCTCCGTGATGCCCATCATCTCATAATTGCTAATTTCAATCTGCGCCGCAAGCTCACTTACCTTATTCCTTATACTGCATGCATTCAGATATAACACCTTTAGTCCTGTTAACAGTCCCTCCTCTCAGTGCCATTCGTTTGTCCAGTGTGCTTGAAGTTTGAAATGTTAAACATTTCCAGATCCTCTATCCTATTTGTGTCTGTGCTGGAGGTTTTAATAACCTCTCTTAAGTTCTGTACTTTTACCTATTCTTTGAATTCTGCTTTTCTAATTAAACCCTATAACTGAACACCATCTCTTACACACACACTCTGGTCCCAGCACGGTTCAGATGAAGACTGTCCCATCGGAACAGGTCCTTTCTTCCTCAGTAATAAAATGTGTTTATTCAACACAAAATACAGGGACAAAAAAAGCTCTTCTGTTCATACCAAAGTATGAAAACTACAAAGACAGAAGGTTGTTAAAATACACTCGCGATATTGAGCTATATGAATTGAAACATGAATTACAAAACCATAGAAGTGATGTGCAAATTTTATCAATCATTATTTGACCCACAGCTGAGACCCTGATTTCCCCTCTGTCAGGAATCCCCCTCACTGAGATTCTCTAGCCCCTGTCTCTCACATGATGTCTAGAGGGGCTACAAGTTTATGTTGGCCCAGAATTTTTAAATTAATCCACCGTCTTCTTGGAGCCAATCTATACTTCTTTTGGATTTTTCTTAACTGTCAGCAACTCAGCTCTGTGATAGCATTGGTGATAAATGATCCGGAATGACAGCCAGTATCAGCTCAGTACTCACAGGGTATGGCACCAGGCAAAGGGCTGACAGTCTCTGGGAGTTTCTAAATAAAGTTTCTATGTATTTCTCCTCATGCTGTCTCCTGATAACTTCACACTCGTCTGACACCCCTTGCTCTCACTGACTCTGTCACGCCATTTTCTCTTTATTCTGTTTACCTCACTTCACTTTCTTTCTGTTTATTTCTCTCTCCCTCAGTCTATCTCTGATCATTCTATCTATTTTCAAGTTGTGAAGATGGAGAGCTAGTAGACGCATGGTGGGCTGAATGGCCTCCTTCTGTGCTGTATTAATTCTGAAGTTCTCTGACCCACAGTAACAACTTTAGGTGCCTGGAGAGACAAGCTGGTCCAGTGAAGGACACAGAGCACAATCATCCATTATCTCTTCCTGTTCTCTGACATGCAGCGGCCTCGAAATATCTGTTCAAACAAACAGACTCCTCACATTAAAATCAGTGCACTTCAGACTGCCAGGCGCATTGTGTTCAATGCCCTCTGCCTGTTTGTTGTTGGTCTTAACTGTGCTAGTTTTAGTTTCCAAATCCTCCTCAGTCACTGCACCCGTGGGCCTATGGCTGTGGTTTTCCACACCCCTACCCCCGACCCCCTCTCTCCCACCGACGATACACACTAGTTTAAAACCCCCTGAGGGATAATAGCAAATCTACCTGCCAGGAGATTGCTGCCAATTCAGGTCTATCCCGTCCTTCTTGTGTATATCCTACTGAGCCAGAAATCCCAATGATCCACAAATCGGCGATTCCTGTCAGTTCAGGTTCACTCCGTCCTTCTTGTGTGGGGAATCCCAATGATCCACGTCTCTGAGACTGCTGGTAGGTCAGATCCATCCCATCCTTCTTGTGTAGATCCTCCCGACCCGGGAATCCCAATGATCCACATATCAGAGATTGCTGCCAGTTAATGTGCATCCCGTTCTTCTTGTGTATATCCTACCGAGTCGGGAATCCCAAAGATCCACTTATCAGAAGTATTGCCACTCTCTCAGTGCTTTGGTTATGCCACCTTTCTATTCCTAACCTCACTCGCACGTGACATATTCTAATGTCTCCAAATTTCAAATATCCTTTCAGCACAACTCCAGATGGGCCTTTCCTTTAAAGTGGATAGACTTGATAATAAAAACTTCAGTGTGACCTCATTAACCAGGAAAGTGGAGTCCACTGACTCAGTCCAATGACCAAAGGATCTCATATCTATCACCTCAACCAAACCTGCTTGACAAGTTATACATATGAACCATCTATTTGCAGATGGACGAGGATAAACAGAAGACTAGAAAGTGTCAGAGCAGATGGATGTCACTCAGCCTGTTTACTCTGCTTTGCTATTAAATTGGATTTTAGTTATTCTGTTCCTTTCAATGGCAGTCCAAAGATGTGCGGGTCAGGTGAATTGGCTAAGCTAAATTGCCCGTAGTGTTAGGTAAGGGGTAAATGTAGGGGTATGGGTGGGTTGCGCTTCGGCGGGTCGGTGTGGACTTGTTGGGCTGAAGGGCCTGTTTCCACACTGTAAGTCTAATCTAATCTAATAGTATGAGACATGAATTTTTAAAGTAGTTCTGGGGATGCTATTTGCAGATAAAGGGAAGTCTGGCAAGTAGGAATATTTTAAAACCAAGATAAAAAGAGTGTTCAGCGCCAGCGTGTTCCTGTTAGTGTGCAGCTCAATGCTAACTGAATTAGGAAACACTGGCTGAGTTTCGAGGCTGTGGTCAAGTAAAAAGGGGTCACGTGTCAGATATAACTGGTTGACTCAAGCGAATCCCTTCAGGAGCATCGGGGCTGTAGAAATACACTTAGGATGGAAATCAGGAATGTAAAAAGGGGACATGAGATAGCTTTGGCAGAGAAAGTTAAGGAGAATCCAAAGAGACTCTACAAGTGTATTAAGAGCAAAAGAATAGCTTGGGACAAAACCGGTACCCTTAATGATCAATGAAGCCAACGATGTGTGAAACTACAAGATCTGAAACAAATATTTCACTTTGGAACTTACTGTGGATAAAGACTGGGGTGCTTAGGGAACGAAAGAGTGTTTGGCCTGACTACTATTGGAATACTGTGTGCAATTCTGGTCTCAATGCCATTGGAAAGATGTCGTGGAACATGAAAGGGTTCGGAAGAAATGACCAAAGATGTTGCTAGGGTTGGAGGATTGGCGCTTCAGGGAAAAGACTGAATAGGCTGGGGCTGTTTTCAGTTGAACATGGGAAGCTGAGGAGTTAACCGATAAAAGGTGTTTAAAATCATGATGGTCATGACAGGGTCAATAGACAAGGTAATTTCCCCAGGCGAGGGAAACTTTTCAAAGGGATCTAAAGGCCAATGGCTCCCGCAGAGTTGATGGAATAAGCTGCCAGAGCAAATAGTGGAAGCTGATAGAAATACATTTAAAAGGCATGTGGATGGGTATATGAATAGCAAGGGTTCAGAGGAATATTAGCAAAATTGTGGCAAATGCAACTAGAAACATCATGCAGGAATTGGTCCGAAGGGCCTGTTTCCATGCTGTACATCTCTATGACTCAATGTCTTGAAGTGAATCCACATTATAGAAAAGGAGGTGCTGGAGGTTTGAAAACACAAAGGTAGATAAATCCCCAGGACCTGATCAAATGGATCTCAGGACATTGTAGGAAGCTGGTGAAGAAATTGTAGAGCCCCTAGCAGAGATATTTGTACCATTGAGTGCTATGTGTGATAGGCTGTTAGAATGGAGGATGGCATTGTGGACAGTGAAGAAGGTTTTCTCAGATTACAAAGGAATCCTGATGAAATGTGTGAATGATTGAAAAACTGTAGATGGAGTTCAATCTGAATAAATGTGAGCTGATGTATTTTGTACAACAAACACGGGCAGGGCTGATACAATTAATGGCAAGACCGTTGGTAGTGTTGTAGAACAGAGGGACCTCAGGGTTCAGCTACATAATTCTTTGAAGTTTGCAACATGGAGAGACAGGATAGTTTAAATAAAAGGTGCTTGCCTCACTTGCTTTCATTGCTCAGTCCTTTGGATATAGGAGTGGGAAGTTGCATTGAGATTATACAGGCCATTGGTGAGTCCTCTTCTGGAATACTGTGTCCAGTTCTGGTCGACTAGTTATAGAAAGGATATTATTAAGCTGGAAAGGGTTGGGAGGAGATTTACTGGGATGTGGCTAGGTACGAAAGGCTTCAGTATAAAGAATAGGTTGGTATTTTTCACTGAAACCTGAATGTTGACAGATAACCTCATAGAAGTTTATAAAATCATGAGGGGGATAGATAGAGTTAATGGGAGTTGTCTTTTCCCATGGACAGGGGAGTTTCAAGACAAGGCACTACATTTTTAAGTATAGAGGAGAGACATATATAAAAAAAAGACATAGAGACCTGTGCTGCCTCGTCTCTCTGGAGTGGAGAATTCTGTTGGCTCAGGATCTGGAGTAGCTGCAAGAGTGAGAGACGCTGACAAAGGCAGCAATTAGATCCACACAGTGAGGGACCCCACATGGAGAGATGCTGAGTGATATCACCATAGTGCAGGATTAAACAATTGTGCAGGAAGAAAGGGTTGTGATTCATGTTGCAGTGGGATTTGCACCCTGTAAGACGGCTAAGCGATGGCCTAGTGGCATTATTGTGAGACAATTTATGCAGAAACTCAGCAAATGTTCTCTGGACACAGATTCAAATCCCACCATTGCAAATGATTGAATGTGAATTAAATGCATCAAAAAAGATGTAATTAAAATCCTGTGAGTATTAAACAATTGCCGATGTTAAGAAAAATCCTCTGATTGTTCTACAGACCCCGATAGCCCCGCCCTCCTGCACCTTGACCTTCTCAAGATGGCGGCCAATCGGGCCTGCGCACTCTCTTCCCTCAAACAAATAGCGGCCACGACCCTGGGCCGCTTCCCTGATAAGAGACCGCCGCCGCCTTACCCGGACTTTTTTTCAACCTGTATCGATGACTTGTGAATTGTCTCCGCATGCTTTCCATAGAAACCAAACTGTGCGTGCGTCTGAGGTTATCGGTGAGTTGATATATAATATTCACATCTGCACGGAATCATGGGTGAAATATTTGTCATTAACAATTGTTCTGTCGACTTAGAGATGTCTAGTATATAAGCAGATTGTTCGGTCTAATTTAAACATACCGGCTAGGTATGTAAATTATCAATCGTTCTAGAATAAGTTTCTTACTCTAGTTGTGTAAATCGATTGGAAATATGTACGTTATCAGATTTACATTTACATTTCAACTACTTATTAAAATCTCACATTGATTTATGAGAGAGGTTTAATGCTCCACTATGGAGTTTGCTTTCTGACCAATCATTCCCCGAGAGTGATTTGACCCCGCTCCTCACTCACTCTGGTCGCCCTTTCTCCCAATTGCAGCGTTGACTCAGGCGTAACTCAGCAGGCTAAAGGACAAGAGAATTTAGAGTCGATGCCTTGTGATGTGGTGAAAATATCCTGAATCTTGGACTGAGAGACCTGAGTTCAATTTGCAGCTTGTGCAGCTGTGTGTAATAACAACTTTGAACAGGTTCATAAAGAAAAACAAGGGAAGTCAGGAACACATTAAAAACAATAGAAAATGCATACAATGTCGTGGGGATCTCAATGCTCAGATGATTTTAGTCTTTACCAAGTGTTTCAGGGCCCCAGTGGGTCCCAGTACAGACTGTTCCACTTCTCGTGCACAGCCAGATACCACGATTGTGGGGCAAAGTGTTGTGGTGAGATATGGAGGTGCTTTTCTGGAAGGCCCTCAGTTTTGGAGGTGAAAATAGATGAGAAGGAGCAGGGTTTTGTGTGGAGTTACCTATTCCCCTCCTTTTGCAGCATCTTATTATTGCACTGACTCTACCTCGTACATGTTCGGTAGAGATCAGTGATGTTTCGTAAGTCCACAATACAAGATCCATCACTCTGTTTAAGACAACAGAATTCTCTTGTAGCACAAGAATCATAGAACAATACAGTGCAGAACAGGCCCTTCGGTCCTTGATGTTGCGCCAGCCTGTGAAGTGTTCTCAGCTTGTCCCCGTACACTATCCCAAAATCACCCATGTGCTTATCTAAGGATTGTTTAAATCTTCCTGATGTAGCTGAGTTGTCTACATTAGCAGGTAGTACATTTCACGCCCTTATCACTCTCTGAGTAAAGAACCTGCCTCTGACATCTGTCTTAAATCTATCACTCCTCATTTGCAGTTATGCCCCCTTGTGCACACTGACATCATCATCCTAGAAAAACCCTTCCACTGTCTACCCTATCTAAGCCTCTGATCATCTTGTAAGTCTCTATCAAATCCCCTCTTAGCCTTCTTCTTGCCAAAGAGAACAGGTTCAAGTTTCTCAGCCTGTCCTCATAAGACCTACCCTCCAAACTAGGCAACATCCTGGTTAATCTTCTCTGCACCTTTTCCAATTCCACCACGAAATATGGGCACCAGAACTGCACACAATATTCCAAGTATGGCCGCACCAGCATTTTGTATATTTGCAGCATGATGTTGCAGCTCTGGAACTCAATTACTCTATGAATGAAACATAACACACCGTATGCCGTCTTAACAGTACTATCCACCTGGGTGGCAACTTTCAGGGATCTATATACATTGACTCCAACATCCCTCTGCACATCCACACTACCAAGAATCTTTCCATTGACCCAGTACTCTGCCTTCCTGTTATTCTTCTCAAAGTGCATCACCTCACACTCAGCTGCATTGAACTCCATTTTTCCACCTCTGAGCCCAATTCTGCAGTTTACCCAAGTTCCCCTGTAACACTCTTCCACATTGTCCACTACTCCACCGAATTTAGTGTTGTCAATCAATTTACTAATCCATCCACCTATGCCTGCGTCTAAGTCATTTCTGAAAATGACAAACAGCAGTGATCCCAAAACAGATCTTTGTGGCACACCACTAGTAACTGGACTCCAGTTGAATATTTTCCATCAACCACCACTCGCTGCTTTCCTTTAAAGAGCCAGTTTCTAATCCAAACTGATAAATCACCCTCAATTCCATGCCTCTGCATTTTCTCCAACAGCCTACCATGTGGAACCTTATCAAAGGCTTTACTGAAGTCCATGTATACCACGTCAACTGCCCTACCCTCATCTACATGCTTGGTCAACTTCTCAAAAAACTCAATGAGGTTTGCGAGACACGACCTGCCCTTGACGAAACCATGTTGATTATCTGAAATCAAATTGTTGTTTGCAAGATGATTTATAAATCTTATCTCTTATAATCCTTTCCAAAATCTTTCCTACAACAGAACTCAGGCTCATTGGTGTAAAATTACCTGGGTCATCTCTATTGCCCTTCTTGAACAAAGGCACAACATTTGGAATTCTCCAGTCCTCTGGTACCAAACCTGTAGACAATGACGACTCAAATATCAAAGTCAAATGCTCTGCTATCTCCTCCTTAGCTTCCCAGAGAATCCTCGGATAAATCCCATCCAGCCCAGCGGACTTGTCTACTTTCACTCCTTCTATAATTGATAACACCTGTTTCTAACTAATCTCGATCCTTTCTAGTCTAATATCTTGTACCACATTCTTCTCCTCTACAATATTCTCCTTTTCCTGAGTGAAAACCGATGAGAGATGTTCGTTAACACCTCTCCGATCTCCACAGGGTACACACTCAACTTCCCACTTCTGTCTTTGATTGGACCTATTTCCTACCCTAATCATCATTTTATTCCTCACATACCTATAGAAAACCATAGGGTTCTCCTTTATTCTATTTGCTAAAGACTGCTCGTGTCCTCTCTTTGCTCTTCTTAACTCTCTCTTTAAATCCTTCCTAGCTGATCTGTAACTCTCCATCTCCTCATCTGAATCATCAACAGATAAGCCTCCTTCTTCTTCGTAACAAGAGATGCAATTTCTGTAGTAAACCACGGTTCCCTTATCTTATCACTTCCTCCCTGCCTGACAGTGACAGACCTATCAAGGACCTGTTCCTTAAACCAGCTCCATATTTTCATTGTCTGCATCCCCTGCATTTTGCTACCCCATTCTATGCATCCTAATTCCTGCCTAATCGCATTATAATTGTCCTTGCCCTGTGGCATGTACCTGTCCCTTTCCATCGCCTAACTAAAAGTATCTGAATTATGGTCACTCTCTCCAAAGTCCTCACCCAAAACTAAATCAAACACCTGGTCTGGTTCATTACCAAGCACCAGATCCAATGTGGCCTCCCCTCTTGTCAGCCCTTCAACATACTGTGTCAGGAAACCCTCCTGTACACACTGGACAAAAACTGATCCATCCAACGTATTAGAGTTATAGCATTCCCAGTCAACGTTGGGGAAGCTAATGTCCCCCATAATGACCACCCTGGTACTTTTGCTCTTACCCAGAATAATTTTGCTAATCCTCTCTTCCACTTCCCTGGAACTCTGTGCAGGCCTATAAAAAAAAAACTCCAAGCAGTGTGACCTCTCCTCTCCTGTTTCTAACCTCAGCCCACTCTACCTCAGTAGACGAGTCCTCATCAAAAGTACCCTCAGCCACCGTTATACTATCCTTAGCTAACATGACTTGCATGGACCCATCGCAGTGCTTCAAACTCCATGAGGCAGCCATACTCTCTATGATAGACAGACTCAGTCTGGAACCTCCTCTGTCCTTAAGATCTTATACACTGCGGCGCCTCCGTTTCCCCTTTGCATGTTCACTTTCCAACCCACCCCACCTGCATCACTCCACAATTGGAGCTGTCAAGGGCAGAAGTCTGTCAAATAGCCTCCCTAACCTTTTCTATCCTTCTTTAAGATTTTTAAAAAAATGATTCTCCTTAATCAGTGTTTTGATCATCCATGAAGCACCTTAGGAGATCTGCCATTGTGAAAGATTCCGTACAATGCAAGTAGTTGTTTTTACTGTACATTAGGAGAAACAGGAATGATGCATTCAAAATTCTAACAAGAAAGTCACTGATAGGCACAGTGTATAGTCCACCAAATAATAACATCACATTGGGATGGGCAATAAACAAAAAAATAACTGATGCCTATAAAAATGGTAGGTTATTATCATGGGTGATTTCAATCTACATGTAGATTGGTCAAACCAGCTCAGTCAGGGTAGCTTTGAGGAATTCATTAAGTGTATCTGTGATATTTTACTTGAACAGTATGAAATGGATCTACAAGGGAGCAAGCTATCCAAGATCTGGCCCTATGCAATGAGACAGGAATAATTAGTGACCTCAGAGTTAGGGATTCTCTCGGAAGAAGTGATCACTGTATGGTTGAATTTAATACATGTGGAGAGTGTGAAGATAAAATCTAATACTTGGGTCCTGTGCTTGGACATGGGGAACTAAAATAGAATGAGGGAGAACCTGGATAACGTAGACTGGAAACAAAGATTTTATGGTGGGACAGTTGATGAGCAGTGGAAGATTTTCAAAGACATTTTACAAAGTCCTCAGCAAAGGTATATTCCAGTGAAAGGGAAGGACTGTAAGAAAAGGCGTTCTCTGCGATGGGTATCTAAGGAAAGTGATCAAATTGAAAGTATACAAAGTGGCCAAAATCAGCATGAAACTAGAACTGGGAAAACTTTAAAGGTCAACAGAAAGCCACAGAAGAGCTGCAAAGAAATGTAAGATAGAACACGAGAAAAATAAACTAGCACAGACTATAAAGACAGATTGCAAAGTTTATATAAACAAACATAATGAGAAAAAAGTGGCTAAAGTAAATGTTGGTCCTTTGGAAAAAGAGAAGGAGCATTTAGTTATGGGATATCACAGTAGAGGATACTAATATCTTGCCAGTAGTTAACAAAGAGACAAATGTAGGTGAGGATTTGGAAACTATCATTATTACGGAACAGCTAGTTTTGGACTGTTGGAGGTAATTGAGCTAATAATAGAAAATTCTCTTGACAGAATGTATCCCAGGGTACTAAAAGAGATGCCAGAAGAAATAGCAAATGCACTGATAGTAATTTTCCAAAATTCACTGGACATTGTGGCAGTCCCAGCAGATTGGAAAGCAGCAAAAGTGACACCACTATTTTAAAAAGGAGGTGGACAAAAAATGGGGAATTATACCCCAGTTAGCTTCTTCTCTGTGGTTGGAAAGATGCTTGGGTGTATTATCAAGGAAGAAATAGCAGGGACTCGATAGAAATTGTCCCATTGGACAGACAAAGCATGGGTTCATGAAGTACAGGTTATGCTTGACAAATCTTTTGGAATTCTATGAAGACATTTCAAGCAAGATGGACAACGGGAGCCCAGTGGATACCGTGTACCTGGATTCCCGAAAGGCTTTCAACAAGGTGCTGTGCAAGGGGGTGTTGCATAATATAAGGGTGCATGGTGTTAGGGTAGAGTATTAGCGTGGATAGAAGATTGGTTGACTAACAGGAAGCAAAGTGTGGGTTTAAATGCGTATTATTCTGGCTGGCAATCAGTGACGAGTAGTGTGCCTCAGGGATCAGTGTTGGGACTGTGATTATTTAGAATTGATACAGATGATTTGGAGTTGGGGACCACATGTAGGGTGTCAAAGTTTGCATATGACACTAAGATGAGTAGCAGGACAAAGTGTGTGGAGGATTGTGAAACTTTGCAGAGGAACATAGATACATTGAGTGAGTGGGCCGTGGTCGGTCATATGTAATGTCATACTGTTTGGTTGAAGTAACATTAAAAAAGAGATTATTACTTGAATTTTAAAAAGATGCATTATTTGATATGCAGAGGCACCTGAGTATCCTTCTGCGTGAAGGTTGGTCACCAGGTATAACAATCAATTCAGAAGGCAAATGCAATTTTATCCTTCATTGCTGAAAGGATTGTGCTGAAAAGCAGAGGTTATGTTCCAGCTGTATTGGGTGCTGGTGAGGCCACATCTGGAGTACTGCATGTAGTTTTTATCTCCTTAGTTGAGAAAGGATGTACTGGCACTAGAGGGGGTGCAGAGGAGGTTATCTATGTTGATTCCGGGGTTGAGGGGGTTGACTTATTAGAGACTGAGTAGATTAGGATTATATTCATTGGAATTCAGAAGAATGGAAACATATAAAATAATGAATGAAATGGATAAAATATAAGTAGAGAGGATGTTTCCACTGGCAGGTGAATCTAGGACAAGAAGGCATCACTTCAAGGTTAGAGGCAGCAAATTTAGGACTGAATTGAGAAGGAACAACTTCACCTCAATGGAATTCATTGCACAGGGAAGTAGTTGATGCTAGTTCAGTAAACGTTTTTAAAGCTAAGGTAGCTTTTTTTTAAAAAAAAAAGAAATAATTAAGGAATACGGTGAGAACATGGGTAAATGGTTCTGCGTCCACGAAAAGATCAGCCATGATATTATTGAATGACAGAGCAAGCTAAAAGGGCAGGATGGCCTTCTCCTGTTCCTAGTTCTTATGTTATGCACTCGTGACTTGGAGGTGCTGGTGTTGGATAAGGATGGACAAAATTAAAATTCACAGAACACCAGGTTATAGTCCAACAGGTTCATTTGGAAGCACTAGCGTTGCTGCTGCTTCATCAGGTGGTTGTGTGCTTTTAACTTTGTCCTTCACTCTTGTAACTTACGAACAGCAACAAAAGCCACGAAGTAGTGCGCATGCTCCAGCCAACAATGGTCCCCGAATGATTGATGTCAGCGGCGGACCGATGGAAGGACAGGGGCGGGGCTGGAGGACCTCGTGGGCAGTTGGCCCTCCGACTAATCAGAGTAAGCGAGGGGCGGGACTTGTGTATACCACGTGATCATCCTCGTGGACAGTGCGAATGTGCGGACGGAGAGCGGTCTGTAAGGAAAGAAATAAACAGCAGGAAGCGGGAGGGAAATGGTATTGCTATGGTCTGAGAGGTTTTACAAACATTTGGTGCATATCGGAAAATATAAATTTGAAACTTTGTCTCGTTTTTGCAGTAAACAGGAAAATGCCTCATCTAGCGATTGACTCGAGTAAGTGTCGCCACCTTTATTCGGGGCAACGATTCAATGGACACGTGCGCGGCCGCCAGCTTTAGGCGGGGTGTCTGTGCAGCCTTCTCTGGTAAAGAGTCATAGGGCAGGATTTACACAGAGCACGTTCAAACCCAGGGAAATGGATTTTTTTTATCTGGATTTGTTTCGTCATTCATTTAAATGATTTGGATGTGAATAGAGGCGGTACAGTTAGTAAGTTTGCAGGTGATACCAAAATTGTTGGTATTGTGGTCAGTGAGGACTGCAGATGCTGAGGATCTGAGCTTAAAAATGCGTTGCTGGAAAAGCGCAGCAGGTCAGGCAGCATCAAAGTGATATGGGTAATGTAATTTCTGCAGTTTCACACACTCTCTCTCTCACGCAGGAGTCACGCATTCTTACATACACACACTCACACCACACACACACTCTCTCTCACACACACACACACTCTCTCTCTCTCTCTCTCACACACACACTCACACTCACACCACACACATTCTTTTGGTATGGGTAAGGTGATTTCTGTATTAAGACTGAGGCTTAATAAGTAAAGGCTAATTATAAGCAACTAGGCCACATGAGAACATGAACCAGAAGTCACCTCTGTTATGTCAGGAACATGGTAACCTTGGGCAAGATACCAAGGAATGCTTTAGCAGATAAATGCTTTAACCAGCAGAATTGTTAAAAACAATATAACATTTAATTAAAGAATTGGCAGAGAAAAGCGTGAAATGTTTTAACCAATGGAATTGTAAAATAATATTTAATCAAAGAATTGGCAGAGAAAAGCGTGAAATGTTTTAACCAATGGAATTGTCATTAATGTTTTTACATGTAAAAATAATGTATAAATATTAGTGCTGTAAAATCTTCCGTCGCGATTCTTCCGAAGCTCTTTTTTTTTTTGGAAGCCGCCCAAACTTGCAAGTTTGAAATGAACATCAATTGCTCATTTGTGTGTCTCGCAGCAGTTCGATTTGCCATGGGAAAAGCGGTAGCCGGAGGGGATGAGGGCTGGTGCTGTCAGCTTGGAGTTCGCCTCCTAAGACGGGACCTTATGGACAGTCTCCCTTGAAGTCAAGGGTTAAAGGACAGTCCGCGGTCGGCAGAGTGTGGAGGCAGAACTCGGTTGATCTGAACCATAGCCCTAGTGTAGAGTAGTTAGCTGAGTGTCAGGGACTATTCTCCGGAGATTTAGAATACCTAGACAGAATTCACTTATAACAAAAGGAGAATGAGAATCGACGTTTCGGGCATAAGCCCTTCTTCAGTGATAAAGGTTATCTCAGAATACAATGGGATATTGATCAGATGGGCCAATGGGCTGCGGAGTGGCAATTAGGGTTTAATTTAGATAAATGTGAGATGCTGCATTTTAGAAAAGCAAAACAGAACAGGACTCACACACTGAATTGTAAGGTCTTGGAGAGTCTTGTTGAACAAAAAGACCGCGAATGCAGGTTCACAGTTCCTTGAAAGTAGAGTCACAGGTTGATAGGATAATGAAGAAGGCATTTGGTATGCTTCCCTTTATTGGTCAGAGTGTTGAGTAAAGGAGCTGGACAGGACATTGGTTAGGCCACTTTTTTGGAATATAGTGTGCAATTCTAGTCTCCCTCTTATCAGAAGGAGGCACTGAAACTTGAAAGGTTTGAGAATTGATTTTCAAGGATGTTGCCAGGGTTGGAGGATTTGAGTTGCAGGGAGAGACATAATAGGCTAGGGCCATTTTCTCTGGAGTGTCACAGGCTGAGGTGTGATGTTGAAGAGGTTTTATATAATTGTGAGGGACATAGATAGCGTAAATAGACAAGGTGTTTACCCTGGGGTGGTGGAGCCCAGAACTAGAGGATATAGTTTTAGGGTGTGAGGGGAACATTCAACAGGAGCCTAAAGGGCAACAACAATTGTAACATTTCAAAGACATTTGAATAGGAAGGGTTCAGAGGGATGTTGGCCAAGTGCTGTCAAATGGGAATAGATTAGGTTAGAATATCTAGTTGGCATAGATGGATTGGACTGAAGATCTCTTTCGATGCTAGACGTCTCTGACTGTGGGATCATAAAAGTGAACACTGCTCTGATTGGACTCTGAGCTCCTTGATGTCCACTTGTTCGATATCTAGCTTCCTCAGACTCTGACTGTATTTTTGCTCTGTTTAGTATTTTACTTTTACGTTCACAGACCTTTCTGTAAATGAATTGTCCACTGCTGCCCAGATCCTTGCCATATTACAGAGAAGATAGTACGGGATGTCTTAAATAGTAGCAAGGTGGATAAATCCCTGGGACCTGTTAAGGTATATCCCAGACATTTGTGGAAAGCTAAGAAAATGATGGCAATGCCCCTCCCTGAGATATTTATATTGTCATTGGTGACATGTGAGGTGCTGGAAGACATGTGCCATTCTTTAAAAAGGTGGTAAGGAAAGACCAGGGAACAAGAGAACAGTGAGCCTGAAGTCAGTGGCAGGCAAGTTGTTGGAAGGGATTCTGAGGGACAGGATTTACATGTATTTGGAAAGACGAAGAATGATTAGCGATAGTTAACATGGCTTTGTTTGTGGGAAATTTTCTCTCTCTCTAACTCAATCGAGTTTTTTTGAAGACGTGGCAAAGATAATTGATGAAGGCAGACTGTGGACGTAGTCTATATGGACACTGAATGATGTTCCACAAAACAGATTAGTTAGCAAGGTTAGGTAACATGAAATGTTGGGAGAACTCGCCATTTGGATACAAAACTGGCTTGAAGGTAGGAGGCAGAGGGTGTTGAAAGAGGATTGCTTTGTGGACTGGAGGCCTGTAAGCAGCAGTGTGCTGTAGAAATGGATATTGGTCCTTAAATAATTGACTTGGATGTGAATATATGAGATATGGTCAGTAGGTTTACAGCAGACACCAAAACTGGAGGTGTAGTGGACAATGAAGAAGATTAGAGCTGAAAATGCGTTGCTGGAAAAGCACAGCAGGTCAGGCAGCATCCAAGGAACAGGAAATTCGACGTTTCGGGCATAAGCCCTTCCTGATGAAGGGCTTATGCCCAAAACGTCGAATTTCCTGTTCCTTGGATGCTGCCTGACCTACTGCGCTTTTCCAGCAACACATTTTCAGCTCTGATCTCCAGCATCTGCAGACCTCACCTTCTCAATGAAGAATATTAGTTCAGAATGCAACAGTATCTTGACCAGATGGGCCATTGGGGCGAGGAATGGCAGACTGGGTTCAATTTAGACAAAAGTAAGCTGTTGGGTTTTGGAAAGGCAAATCAGGGCAGGACTTATACACTTAATGGTAAAGTCATTGAGAATGTTGCTGAACATAGAGATCATGGAGTGCAGATTCATTGTTCCTTGAAAGTAGAGTCGCAGGTAGGCAGACTAGTGAAGGTGGTGTTTGGTATGCTTACATTTATTGATCAATGCATTGAGTACAGAAGCTGGGACGTCAAGTTGTGGCTGGACAGGACATTGGTTAATTCATTGCAGGAATTCTGTTTTAAGTTCGAAATTCACTGTTCTGGTAAGAATGTTGTGAATCTTGAAAGAGTTCAGACAAGATTTACAAATACTTTGCCAGGTTTGGAGGATTTGGGCTACAGGGAGAGGCTGAATAGGTTTGGGTTAATTTTCCTGGAGAGTCAAAGACAGAGGTGACTTCATGGAGATTTACAAAATCATGAGGGGCATGGATAAGGTGAACAGCCAGGGTCTTTCCCCCCAGGTTATGTGGATTCAAAACAAAATCGCATGGGCTTACGTTGAGAGGGCAAAGACTTAAAACGGATCTAAGGGGCAAAGTTTTCTAGCTGTGTGTGGAATGAGCTGCCAGATGGAAGCTGATACAATTACAACATTTGAAAGGTATCCGATTGGGTACATGAATATGAAGGGTTTCAAATGCTACGGACCAATTGCTGGCAAATGGGGCTCCATTTGTTGAGGATTCCAAGTTGGCATGGACAAATTGGACCAAAGGTCTGTTTCTATGCTGTACATCTCTATGACACTAATAAATGAAAATAAGATGTGTTCCTCTTTTGTGGAGAGTTAGCAGAAGCACAGATAATTGTCCTTGGAGCTGAGAAGGTTAAGCAGTGATTTTTACCAGGTGAAATTTGTTTCTAGGATATTTTCATTTGCAGAGGGGAATTGTTAACAATGTCAATTTTAGTAACTATTTTCAGGTAATTGGTAAATAATATGTGAACATTATTTTATTCAGTAAGTTCTGAGCATCTGGAACAGTCTGAAAAGCAGCTGGACAGACTCTGCAGTTATTCATAAACACATTTAGAATTTTACATTTTAAGGGAAGATTTGGGGTCTATGGGCAAGGGAATTGGGGCAGATTTGCAGCATCTCCAGAGGGAGAGGGTACAGCCCCAATGGGCTGAATAGTCCCCCACCCCATGTGCTCTGTGATACTGCCCCATTCATTGTGAATGATGGAGCTCATCCCAAGGCAGAGAGAGGGAGGATCCCACCACTCACCTCACAATGGGCTTCGGATGATTGATGTTAGCGCAGGCCAATAGGGCCAGAGAGCAGTACTGGAGGACCAGGTCGTACCAGTTTGTACTCCAACCAATCGGAGTGAATGAGGGCATCCTCAAGGCCGGAGCTAAAGAAAGGCACATATCGCAGAGATTTGAGAAACTGGAGGACATGAGATAGGGAGTGTTTTGTGGCTGGTGAGGAATTACATAAATAAGGAAGAGTTGTGAGGCTGGATGAGGTGACAGTGATCGGGAGAGTTGAGGATGGAGGAATTTACTGTTAGTGAGAATTAGAGTCATAATGTCATACAGCAAGGAAACAGGCCCTGTGGTCCAACCAGTCCAAGCCGACCATAATTCCAAACTGAACTAATTGTACCTGCCTCTGCCTGGTCAACATCCATCCAAATATTTCCTATTTATGTACTTATCTGAATGTCTTTCAAACATTGTAATTGTATTCACAGCTACCACTTCCTCTGCAAGTTCATTCCACCCGTGTAATTTTTTAAAAAATCCTTAATGTCTTTTCTCAAACCTTTCTCATCACTTCCCAAAATGAACGCACCCGAGATTTGAATACCCCCTCTCCACCGGCCATTCACGTTATCTAAACTCTTTCTGATTTTATAAACCTCTCATAAGGTAACCCCTCAACCTCCTGCACTCCAGTGAAAATATTCCCAGCCTATCCAGCCTCTCCTTAGAACACAATCCCTCCATTCATGGCAACATGCTGGTAAATCTCTTCTGAACCCGCTCCGATTTAATAATATCCTCCCAATAACAGCACAACCGGAACTGGGCACAGTATTCCAGAAGAGCCTCCCCAGCATCCTGCATGACCTCTACATAACGTCCCAACTCCTATTGTCAAAAGTCTGAGCAACGAAAGTAAGTGTGCTGAACACCTTCATAACCAGTCTGCTACATGTAACACAAACTTCAGTGACGTGAAGCCCTCGGACTCTTTGGTCCATATCACTACTCAAGGCTCGAATTTTAATTAGTGTAAATCCTGCTCTCGTTTGTTTTATCAAGATGCAATATTTTTCATTTATTCCAATCCAAAACATCCTTTGGAGTACAAAGGCAGTAGGAGTACAATTAAGAGGGAATTCAGGAAGCAAGAAGGGGATGTGAGATAGCTTTGGCGAACAGGTTTAAGGATAATCCAAAGGGCTTTTATAAATATATTAAGAAAAAAAGGCTAACTAGGGAGAAAATAGAGACCCTCAAAGATCAGCAAGGCAGCCATTGTGTGGAGCTGCAGGTGATTGGCGGGATAGGGAAACAAGTTTTTGCATCTGTGTTTAGTATGAATAAGTACATGAGAGATATAGAATGTAGGTAAATAAATGGTGACATCTTGATAATTGTCCATATTACAGAGGAGGAATGTGCTGGATGAATGGCTAAGGAGCTGAAGCAGGGGAAAAGGATTCACATTTTTGGATCATTGTAATCTCCTCTGGAGTAGAGTTGACCTGCATAAGGCTGGATTGTACCTGATTTGGAAGGTGTCTAATATCTAGGCATGGAGATTTGTTAGTGCTACTCAGGAGGCATTAAACCAATGAGGGAGTGGGTGTGATCCCAAACAGATGGTGAGAAAAAGAGATATGTCTAAGGCTGGTACAGTTCAGAGGTCAAATAGTCAAGACAGGCAAGGGCAAGGCACAGAACGAGGTGGGACTGAACACTTACACTGCATTCATTTCAATGCAAGAGGCCTGACAGGGAAGGCAGATGAGCTGAGGGTATGGTTTTTAACATGGGACTGGGATATCATGGTATTACAGAAAGGTGGCTCTGGGATGGATAGGACTGGCAGCTTAATGTTCTAAGGTATAGATGTATAGGAAGGATAGAAAGGAGGACAAGAGAGGCGGGGTGTGGCATTTTTGATTAGGGATAGCATTATGGTTGTGCTTAGGGAGGATATTCCTGGGAGTACGTCCAGTGAAGTTATCTGGGTGGAACTGGGAAATAAGAAAGGGATGATCACCTTGTTGGGGTTATCTGCCTGGGTTTCATCCGGGTGCTGTGGTTTCCTCCCACAGTGCAAAGATATGCAGGGTAGGTTGGATTATCCAGGCTGAATTGTCCATAGTGTTCAGGGATGTGCAAGTTGGGTGGCCCTGGGACATGCAGCGTTATAGGGGGAGGTTTGGCAGCTCGGAGGGTCAGTATCAATGTGATGGGCCGAATGGTCTCACTCCACACTGTCGGGATTCTCTGATAATTCTACTAGTTTTAGAATAGTTACATAAAAGAATAGACCAGATCTAATGGTTAAGTTTTAAAATTGGACAAAGGCCAGTTTTGATGGCACAAGGCAAGAACTTTCAAAATTGGTTTTCGGGAGGTTATTCCCAGGTAAAGGGATGGCTGGAAAGTGGGAACGTAAGAGCAGAAGCAATAGGAGCAGGAGTAGGCCATATGGCCCCTCAAGCCTGCTCTGCCATTTAGTAAGATCAGGGCTCATCTTTTCATGGCCTCAGCTCCACTTTCCTGCTCTCTCACCATAACCATTAATTCATTTCCTGTTCACAAACCTACCTTTTGCCTGAAAGGCATTCAAGTTGATAAAGTCAAATGCTGCACTCAGCAGGGTGTTTTACAGATTCACAACCCTTTAGATTCACAACTCCGTCCTAAATCTTCTCCTCCTTATTTTGAGGTTATGTCCCCAGTGGAAATAACCTTCCAGCTTCTTTCTATCTTACTTCCTTTTATAATTTTATTTTTTCCTATCCAACCTCCCATTCTTCTAAATTACAATGACTATAGAACCAGTTTTCTCAATCTCTCCACATACGCCAACCCTCTCAATTCCCAACTCAAACTAGTGAACCTCCTCTGCACTTACATACTTGTTAATGTAAGGGTACCAATCCTATACACAGTACTCCAGGTGTGGCCTGTCCAGCACCCTGTACAGCTGCAGCATAACCATCCCTCTAGCAATGAAGGACAATATTCCCTTCACTGCCTTAATTACCTGCTGCACCTGCAAACCAACTTCCTGTGATTCATGCACAAGAACATCCAGCTCCCTCTGAACAGCGGTGTTCCGCAAGTTTTCATCATTTCATCATCAGTTTGCTGTTAGTACGACCAAAATGGATGACTTCACATTTCCAACATTGTCCTCCATCTGCCAGATCCTTACCCACTCTCTTAACCTATCTGTATCCCTGTGCAGACTTACAGTGGCCTCTGCACACATTGCTTTATCTCATCTTCGTCTCAGATGTGAACTTTGACACTGTACACTTGGTCCTAAACTAAAAACATTTGTGTAAATTGTAAACAGTTGTCGTGCCAACACTAATCCAAACACACATTTATCCCCATTCTTTACTTTTGGTTGGACCCCTCACTGAGATATTTGTGTCATTGATACTCACAGGTGAGGTACTGGAAGATGGGCGCCATTATTTGAGAAAGGTGGGAACCAGGACTGTAGCTTTAGGGTACAGGACCTTGAGTGTAGGGAGGTTAGGAATAATGCAGCGATCTCTAAGGAGGGTGCCTGTAACCAGAAAGGTGGATTGAAGTGTGTATACTTCAATGCCAGAAGTATAAGGAATAAGGTAGGTGAACTTGCAGCGTGGGTTGGTACCTGGGACTTCGATGTTGTGGCCATTACAGAGACGTGGGTAGAACAGGGACAAGAATGGCTGTTGCACGTTCCAGGGTTCAAATGTTTTAGTAGGATCAGACATGGGGGTAAAAAAGGGGGAGGCGTGGCATTACTTGTCAAAGACAGTATCACAGCAGTGGAATGGACGATGGAAGAGGACTTGCCATCTGAGGTAGTTTGGGCTGAGGTTAGAAATAGGAAAGGTGAGGTCACCCTGTTAGGTGTTTTCTACAGGCCTCCTAATAGTCCTAGAGAAGTAGAGGATAATATTGCGAGGATGATTCAGGAAAAGAGTGAAGGTAGCAGGGTGGTTGTTATGGGGGACTTTAACTTCCCAGATATTGACTGGGAGAGCTATAGCTCGAGTTCATTAGATGGGTCGGTGTTTGTACAATGTGTGCAGGAGGGTTTCCTGACACAATATGTCGACAGGCCAACAAGAGGGGAGGCTATATTGGATTTGGTTCTAGGTAATGAACCAGGCCAGGTGTTAGACTTGGAGGTAGGTGAGCACTTCGGGGACAGTGACCACAACTCGGTGACTTTTACTTTAGTGATGGAGAGGGATAATCGTGTGCCGCAGGGCAAGAGCTATAGCTGGGGGCAGGGAAATTATGATGCAGTGAGGCATGACTTAGGATGTGTGGATTGGAAACACAGGCTTCAAGAGAAGAACACTAATGAGATGTGGGGAGTGTTCAAGGAGCAGCTACTGCGTGTCCTCGATAGGTATGTACCAGTCAGGCATGGTGTAAAGGGCCTTGTGAGGCAGCCGTGGTTTAGTAAGGAATTGGAGTCCCTTGTGAAAGGGAAGAAGGCGGCATATGTAAAGATGAGGCGTGAAGGTTCAGTAGGGGCGATTGAGTGTTATAAGGTAGCCAGGAAGGAGCTAAAGAGGGAGCTAAGAGAAGCGAGAAGGGGACATGAAAAGTCTTTAGCTGGTAGGATTAGGGAAAACCCAAAGGCTTTCTATAGGTATGTCAAGAATAAAAGGATGACTAGGGTAGGTATCGGTCCAGTCAAGGATAGTAGTGGGAAGTTGTGTGTGGAGGCGGAGGAGATTGGAGAGACATTAAATCAGTACTTTTCCTCAGTATTCACTCAGGAACAGGACACTGTTGCTGATGTGAATATGGAATCACAAATAATTAGAATGGATGCCCTGGAAATATGCAGGGAAGAGGTTTTGGGAATATTGGAAAGGATGAATATAGATAAGTCTCCTGGGCCTGATGGCATTTACCCCAGGATCCTATGGGAAGCTAGGGAGGAGATAGCAGAGCCATTGGCCTGGATTTTTATGTCGTCGTTGTCAACAGGAATAGTACCAGAGGACTGGAGGATAGCGAATGTGGTCCCATTGTTCAAGAAAGGGAGTAGGGATAGCCCTAGCAACTATAGGCCAGTGAGTCTGACTTCAGTGGTGGGCAAAGTCTTAGAGAGAATGGTAAGGGATAAGATTTATGAACATCTGGGTAGGAATAACGTGATCAGGGATAGCCAGCATGGTTTTGTGAAGGGCAGGTCGTGCCTCACAAACCTTATTGAGTTCTTTGAGAAGGTGACCAAGGAAGTGGATGAGGGTAAAGCAGTAGATGTTGTGTATATGGATTTTAGTAAGGCGTTCGATAAGGTTCCCCATGGTAGGCTAATGCTAAAACTTCGGAGGTATGGCATTGAGGATACATTAGAGGTTTGGATTAGGAATTGGCTGGCTGGAAGGAGACAGAGGGTAGTAGTTGATGGATTATGTTCATCTTGGAGCGCAGTTACTAGCGGTGTACCACAAGGATCTGTTTTGGGACCATTGCTTTTTGTTATCTTTATAAATGATCTAGAGGAAGGACTTGAAAGCTGGGTAAGCAAGTTTGCGGATGACACGAAAGTCGGTGGAGTTGTGGATAGTGAGGAAGGAAGTGGTAGGTTACAGCGGGATATAGATAAGTTGCAGAGCTGGGCGGAAATGTGGCAAATGGAATTCAATGTAGCTAAGTGCGAAGTCGTTCACTTTGGTAGGAATAACAAGATGATGGATTACTGGGCTAATGGTAGGCTACTTGGTAGTGTGGATGAGCAGAGGGATCTTGGTGTCCATGTACACAGATCTCTGAAAGTTGCCACCCAGGTAAATAGTGCTGTGAGGAAGGCATATGGTGTACTGGGCTTTATTGGCAGAGGAATTGAGTTCCGGAGTCCTGAGGTCATGTTGCAGTTGTATAAGACTCTGGTGCGGCCTCATCTGGAGTATTGTGTGCAGTTTTGGTCACCATACTATAGGAAGGATGTGGAAGCTTTAGAACGAGTGCAGAGGAGGTTTACCAGGATGTTGCCTGGAATGGTAGGAAAATCTTATGAGGAAAGGCTGAGGCACTTGGGGCTGTTCTCATTGGAGAAGAGAAGGTTTAGGGGAGATCTGATAGAAGTGTATAAGATGATTAGGGGTTTAGATAGGGTAGATACTAAGAACCTTTTACCGTTAATGGAGTCAGGTGTTACTAGGGGACATAGCTTTAAATTAAGGGGTGGTAGGTATAGGACAGATGTTAGGGGTAGATTCTTCACACAGCGGGTTGTGAGTTCATGGAATGCCCTGCCCGTATCAGTGGTGAACTCTCCTTCTTTATGGTCATTTAAGCGGGCATTGGATAGGCATTTGGAAGTTATTGGGCTAGTATAGGTTAGGTAGGATTCGGTCGGCGCAACATCGAGGGCCGAAGGGCCTGTACTGCGCTGTATCCTTCTATGTTCTATGAAAGGCCAGGGAACAATAGACCAGTGAGCCTGAAGTCAGTGGCAGAGAAGTTGTTGGAAGGGATTCTCAGGGGCATGGTTTACATGTAATTGGAAAGGCAAGAAATGATTAGGGAGAGGCAGTATGGCTTTGTACATGGAAGTCATAATGGACTGGTTAACTAGTTCGACACTGTCGAATACAGGGAGAACTAGCTATTTGGATACAGAATTGTCTAGAAGGTCAGAGAGTCATAGACCCTTCAGTCCATGCCAACCACTTACCCCAACCCAATCTAGTCCAACCTGCCATCACCCAGCCCATATCCTTCCAAACCTGCCTAATCATATAGCCAGTCAGATGGATTTTCAATGTTGCAATTGTACCAGCCTCCACCACATCTTCTGGCAACTGATTCCATACACACAGCACCCTTGACATGAAAACGTTGCCCCTCAGGTCTCTATCATATCCTTCCCCTCTCACCCGAAACCTATGGCCTCTCGTTCTGGAAATCCCCCACCCGAGAGAAAAGACTTTTTATCTATTTTTTCTATCCACACCCCTCATGATTTTATATACCTCTATAAGGACACCCCTCAGCCTCCGACAATCCAGGGAAAACAGCCCCAGCCTGTTCAGCTTCTTCCGATAGCTCAAATCCTCTAACCCTGGCAACATCCTTGTAAATCTTGTCTGAACCCTTTCAATTTCACGACATCCTTCCGATAGGAACGAGACCAAATTTGCACGCAATATTCTAAAATGGGCTTTTGGAATATTTTTATGTTCTGTACAGTCTTAACATAACCTCCCAACTCCTGTACTCAATACTCTGACCAATGAAGGAAGGCATACCTAACACCACCTTCATTATCCTCTCCACCTACGACTTCATTTTCAAGGAGCTATGAACCTGCACTCCAATGTCTCTGTTCAGCAACACTCCTCAGGAACTTAGCATTAAGTGTATCAGTCCTGCTAAGATTTGCTTTCCCAAAATGCAGCACCTCACAATTACTTAAATTAAACTTCATCTGCCACTTCTCAGCCCATTGGCCCATTTGATCAAGATCCCGTCGTATTCTGAGGTAACCTTCTTCGCTGTCCACTACGCCTTCAATTTTTGTGTCATCTGCAAACTTGCCGACTATACCTCCCATGTTATCCAAATCATTTATGTAAATGACAAAATTGTGGCACTCCACTGGTCACAGGCCTCCAGTCTGAAAAACGACCCTCCACCTTCTACCTTTCTGCCAGTTCTGTATCCAAATGGCTAGTTCTCCCTGTGTTCCATGAGCTCTAAGCTTGTTCAGCAATCAGGGTAGTAGTGGATGGAACAGCAGTTGGAAAAATGTTGTATATCATGCAAATACCTGTAATCAGCTTTGACGAAAGGTCATTTAGACTCGAAACGTCAGCTCTTTTCTCCCCTTACAGATGCTGCCTGACCTGCTGAGATTTTCCAGCATTTTCTCTTTTGGTTTAAGATTCTAGAATCCGCAGTATTTTGCTTTTATCCAGTGTTTAACCCACTGCCACCTCGGTGCTGTACACATCGGCGCAATATTCAGAACCAGGGAGGAGAAAAACTTAACACTGCTTCACACAGTAATTAAATGGAGTTTGCATTCCTTTACATTGCAACAGCAGATACAGGCGAACAAACTCTAAGGCAGGTTTGCTGATGAAAGCAGCAAGCAAGAAGTGCCCACTTAGAACAATCTACCAGACTGCTATCGGGAGCAAGACTGTTCCTGCCTGGTTTCGATCCTGGGACCTTTCGCGTGTTAAGCAAATGGGATAACCACTACAGAAACTCGCTCTATAGGCACCTACTGCTCAAAGTCGTGCACCACTGAAATTTGCAGCCGATGACTTTACCTTTCCGTTTCCAATAGCTCATTGTTGTCCAGTGCAATTGGCATCTTTGAAAAATTAAGGAAATCACGTGAAATTGCTCACAAAATATTGACAAGGATGTGGTGAGGGTTGGACTGTAGGGCCCGAGGCTGAATAAGCTGGGACAATTTTCCCTCCGGCATAGGGGTTGAGCCATGAGCTTATCGAAGGTTGATAAAGTCATGAGGGATATGGGTAAACTAAATATTCAAGGTTGCTTTATCCCCAGAGTGGGGGGGGGGTTGAAATCTAGAGAGCATAGGTTTAAGGTGAGACTTGCTGACACCGGCTTGAAGAGATTATTTTTGGTGGGGTTTGCCATCCGTCTGTGTGGCGGTATAGGTGCAATATTTCCCCGCGCTAATTCTGTCAGCACCATCCTCCTTGTGACATGGACATGCTGTGTAATATTCTGTTGTGCAGATGTGC
The DNA here is from genome assembly GCF_020745735.1 of Hemiscyllium ocellatum. Taxonomy (NCBI): domain Eukaryota; kingdom Metazoa; phylum Chordata; class Chondrichthyes; order Orectolobiformes; family Hemiscylliidae; genus Hemiscyllium; species Hemiscyllium ocellatum. The sequence continues at coordinate 207,766 of NC_083415.1, read as the reverse complement.
CCCGGCTTTGTTAACATATCCGCTGTCTAATACTGGACATTCCGTTGACTGGGATTTCACTCAGAATCACAACTGTGTCACAGCCCACCTTAGCTGTGCTGGTTCTCCACAGTAAGGAAAAGTGTCCCTCTCTTTGTATCATTCTCTTTCCTTCTCCCTGTAACTCTGCACATTTCTACTTTCAACATAAACTTTGAATACCGTTTTCAAGAACTCAATAGAACCTGCCTCTTTGTCACGTCAGACAGTGACTTGCAGACCCTAAACACTCCCTGTGTGAAAACCTTTCTCCTCATGTCACTTTTACTTCTATTCCTAATGACTTTAAATTTGTACCAAATCTTTTTCGATCCTTTCAAGCGGAGGAGCATTTTCACTCATTTATTTCCGCTGTCTAAACCCCTCAACATTTGTAAAGCTTCAACCAGGCGAATTATCAGCCTTCGGTTTTCCAAGGAGAACTTTCCCAATTTTCCAATCCACCTTTATTGCTGATATTCCTCATACACCGCACCATTCCCATCAATCAGTTCAGCGTTGTCTCCACTCATTTCATGTCCCTGCTTCCTAAACCTTCACACCAGAACTGTATGAAATCCAGATGGTGGATTTATTCAGAGCGGGATTGTGTGGGTGAAACAGTTACTTCGCTTTCACCACGTGTGCTGCTGTACCATGTTCACTACAATGACACTCTGGTCCCAAACTCAAACATATTTTAAAGAGACCAACCTCATGAAGGGCATCTGTTTTTGTTATTCGAACAGCTGACAGGGCGACCTGGCAAAAGTGAAAACAAAAACGACCAAGGCTCGATGGCGATTTGAAGCAAGGCTCACTCACATGCCAGTTTAATACAGACTGGTATGCCCCGAGACAAACGAGCCAGTGACACTTCTGCATTTCCAACACAAAACCAGCTGAGAGCCGCTCACAGCCAACCACATCCCACCTTGCTTCAGGAATTCTAAGCAGCAAAGCGTTTCAATAACATCGCCTTCTCATTCTGTCTTCGTGCACATGGGACAGTGCTGTTTATCCCTTCCCCTTGGACTGAGCTGTATCCATTGGTCAAGTATTCAGCCATTTCCCTCCGCTTGCAGGCATTGTGAGGGGAGGCAAGCGCAGATATGCTCTGAAGCTCTCTCTCACTGGCACGGCCAGTTCACTCAGGTGCTGGAAGTGAGTAAATTTGATTGCGAACTTCCTCTAAATATCATTTATCTGAGACAAGAGAGAAAGATGCTGAACTGGTGGGAAAGAGAAATGTACTTCTCTCAGGTATATTCAAACGAGTGTATTTTTGTTCAGCCAGTTTGGTGTTCAGAATCCATCTTCACACAGTAATCCTGCAGAAAGTCTTTTTTAACAGGGGCGTTGGATTCTTTGCTACAACCGGGCAGCAGTTAACATTTGAGCTCCAACTGTCCCAGATGGAGAGAATCCGCATCAAACCCTCACTCACTAACAGCCATCCCCACGGGCCCTGAGCTGCGGGGTTGCTGACAGTCAAACGCAGAAGAGAGGGTTAAAATGAGCCATTGATTCTCCATCAGGCGCTCTGTCCCAGAGACAGGGAGAGGGACGGCATCAACGTGAGCTGTCATTCCTGTGCTGACAGAAGCTGAACAAACCATCAAATCCATGGCGACTCTCTGTCACTCGTATCTCTGAGGTTATTCATAATCGATGATATATGCCCTAATAATGGGGATCGGTGTCTGTCTCTCACATGCTGATTCATTTGTCATTCGCGGCTTTTCGTTTCACTGGGAGTACAGTGCTGTGTTAAACAACGTTGGGACTAACAGGAGGGCGTCATGCGCATGGTACACACCACTACTGATATCTCTCACCTGCAGCTGTTTATTCTCAGCTCAAACACGCGAAGCAGATCATAGCAGAACGACAGAGAACAGGAAAAGAGCTTCTAGACCTTCAGAAGTGTGTTTCCTCACCTGTGTAAATTTGGCGGGTGTATCAATACGTGATATTCATTTCAGGTACATTGAGCGACAAGAAGCGGAAGGCGAATGCAATATGTAGAATGGAGCTCTGTTATAGATAAACACTGGCGGGGGTAGTGTACACATGCTGAAACCTGGAACTGTCAACGAGCAGGGGATGCTTTCAATCCATGAATTTCTGGGTTATGAGCCCAGCACGCTGGCCTGGGCCATTCTGTTAGCGCTGACCACAGCACTTTCCCACAGTCTTCAGCTTTTCATCTGGCGTATGGCATGTACCTCAGAGGATGATGTTGAAAGATCTTCGCTGTTCTTGATCGATAGCCTGTGGTGCAGACGGGTCCCGTCTTTGTCAATATAGCGTCTGTTACTTCCCACGTTCTATTGGTTTAACTGTGATTTCACTCCGAATCACAAAATGTTGTCACAGTGCATACTGAGGCCTATAGGCCCCATTCACTGTGCTGGCTCCACACAATGAGGAAATAAATGTGCCGCTCGATTACTTGATTTTATACGATTGATTGATTTCCATCTGTGCCTAAGTACATTGAAAAAGCTTTGCGATTGGTAAAAGCAGATCATAGTAATCAATGACATGCCGATTACAACGTGAGTAAAACAAAATTTGGATGTAGCTCGGGTGCCCAATTCAGACAAAAGAGGTTGCATCAAGATACTATTCAAAAGGGCCACAACACACTGCAGTACATCAGAACTGCAAAATGAGGAAGAACACCTGTACAATGTATTCGCCAAAAACAGATAGCCGCACAATTTCATCAACAGATGCCTAAGAGAAAGACAATGGAACGAGGACTTGCCTCAACTCAAAGGACTAGCCACACTACCATACATCAAGAACACTTCCGAACTGACAGCCTACTGCGACCACTAGGACTCATAACAGCACACAAACCACAGCCACTTTCAGACAACAACTGACCAGAACGAAGGACCCAGATACCCAGCATGAGCAAAACCAATGTCGTGAACAAAATCCCATGCAAGGACTGCACAAAACGTTACATAGGGCAAACAGGAAGACAGCTAATGATCCGCATCCATGAACACCAACTAGTCATGAAACGACACGATCAGCTATCCTTCGTAGCCACACACGCAGATGACAAGCAAGATGAATTCGACTGGGACAACACTACTATTATAGGCCAAGCCAAACAGAGAACAGCCAGGCAATTCCTAGAGGCATAGCACTCATCCACAGATTCAATCAATAAGCACATCGACCTGGACCCAATATACCGACCACTGCAGTGGACAGCTGGAACTGACAACCGGAAGTGGCAGATTCAAACACTACACATGCCGGAGGAAACATCACAGAAGTGCTTCACAGGAGGCTCCCAAGCACTGAGGGTGTCACTTAGGGGACTAAACGTCTGCAACACAAATTCCCAACTTGGATAGACAAAGGCATTCAGCTTACTCCGCACAGGTTGTGCGCTCAGAAAGATCTACATTAACAGGATCAGCATCATTTGAAGTTAGAGAATTTACTTTTCTAGGCCATTATTAGTCTGATAAGAAAAGAGCCAGTTTAATGGGATGGTGGAGTAGATGAAGAATCACAACGGAGAAAATAGGAAAGACTGAGTTGTGTCCTAATGGAGGGTTTCCAGCTGATGTGAAGTTGGTAAGAATACATAGGAGGGGAATTCTCTCCTTCAGGTGAGTGCATAAGCAGAAGTGAGAATTGTTTGCCTTAGCTCAGCATTAAATGGAAACCAGTTAGCTCAGTCCGCTGGCTAACTGGATTATGGTACAGAGTGAGACCAACAACATGGAATTAATTGTTGCACTGTCTCAAGTTACCATCTCCCCCATCCACCTGATCTGTAATACTATGGCGACTCTAATGAGTAAGATTTGGTCCGTGGATGTAAACCATCATTATCATTGCCATCTGTTGCCTTGAACATTTGGTCACAATCCCAAGAAATGGGACTGAGCCCGTTTAATACTCACTGATCTCCGCCGGAAACATCCAGCAACAAGACTCGTCCTTATTCTTGTTTGAACGCTCTGTTCCGCACAGCAGCAAAACGACTTCTCATGACTTTACCAGATTTGCTGACAACACTCAAGCTACCCAAAGAAATAAATCTAGTTCTTTTCGATTGGTTTAATGTACTGTGCGAGTTACAGCAAATGAAATAATATGAAACGAGCTAAGCAGTCTTGCCCAGAATGTAACCGAGTGCACGGTCAGCGATATGAGAAGGCTCATCAGACTAAAACTTTCCTCTTGTTTCTCGATCGGCACATAGATATTCACCTGGGGAATACTTGCACCTTTTTAGTTAATAGTTGACACCTTTCCCAAAGACAGAACAATCATCCAAATCAGAAACTGAAATTTTAGGATAAATTTTGCTTTACTCAACATTGATTTTCAATTGCACTTCAGTCTTATGATCCAATAACCGTTGGTCAATGTCATTAAAAGCAGTTTAAAATCAGGACTGAAGTTATAAACTCGGCATTTTACGCACCTTTAAGTACCAGGCGCTGAATAATCGCGCCACAGGAGCCGCGGCAGCCAGTCTCTAACGTGTCCTATTCGTACCTCTGGCACCTTCCACTCAACAGTTCGACTTTTGCTATGGTTCTGAAATGAAAACTGACGCAGAGGAGGTTATATTGGCAGAGACCTGTGAGTATTGGAGCATCAGGGTCAGAAAATTTCCGAAAAACATGTTGTGAAAAACAGACATCATTGAAAAGTGGATTTCCATGGGTTCGTGCGTTGTTGACAGACAATGTTCCATTGCAGCTGTCACAGGGCTTTTCATTTGATCGGCTTCAATTCGGCACAGAATTTGATTCAGTGAAACTTCACCAAGTTTCTTCTGAACGTTCATACAGACGACGTGAAACATCCAGCACTGAAAAACCAATCTTCAAAGGATACGTTGAAAGGTTTTCATGAATACTGAAGATATAACATGGATAGGCAAGATTTAGATGAATTTCAGTTTAAATTGTGAAGTGGTGAGATTCCAGGGTGTTTCAGAATGGCAAGAATGCCAGACCAGAAAAGGGGAAATCTGTTCCTGAAACCCAAAATCCACATGGTCCCTTGCTCCGTGTGCCCATTTGGATACCTGTGTGAAGGAGCACGCAGTCTGACAGGGGGTCTGTGAAAATCCTCCATGCTCAGATCTTACGCTGCAACAAGAGCTGTCTCTTCCCGCTGTGAGAGCGGCTGTGTAAAGGGAAGGACCTTGATATTCCATGGTTTAGATTCACATTGTACCCATGGTGGTATTGTTTAAAAATCTTTACCAGAAACAGCACAGAGAGCAACAAGAGAAGGCTATTGAACCTCACGGCCCTACCCCGCAATCTGGTCTCATCATGGCTGATGGAACACTATAAATGTCTTTCCCCAGCCCATCCACATGCACCTATCGCCCCCTGGGAAAAAACGATATCTAAGAAACTGAAAATGTCAGTGCGACTGTGTGTGCGCGCATGTGGGTGGTGCTGGGGTTGGGGGTTGGGGGGGTGCAGACATGTTTTGCGACTGATCTGTCAATTCTGATCCAATGATGTTTAAAAGATACATTTCCCTCATATCTCACCACTAAGGTGGTGAGGAAATTCCTCTGATCAGCTATAGGAATGAGATTTCTAGACGACAGGAATTGACGATGATTCAGCTGAACAATAATTGATTCTGAATAAACTCCGTCTCAAACCCAACAAACTATGAATAACGATGCTGTAGAAGTCTAATGCGCTTTTCATTGCATCACAGAGACGCGCTGGCCGCCATTTTACTGCACCCAAAGAGGCAGACTCACTCCATCACCGCCACCATGACCCCCTCACACTCACTCCATCACCGCCACCATGACCCCCTCACACTCACTCCATCACCCTCACCCTGACTCCCTCACACCTACTCCATCAACGTCACCCTGACCCACACTCACACACCCCATCATCGTCACCATGACACTCTCACAATCACTCCATGACTTTCACCCTGACCCGTTCACACTCACTCTATCACTGTCACCCTGAGCCCCTCACATTCACTGTGTCACTGTCACCCAGACCCCCTCACAACTGACTGCTTCACTATTAGACTTACCCTCTCACACTTAGTGTCGGTATCACCCTGATCCCCTCACACTGAGTCACTACCACCCTGACCCCCTCACAATGACTGCATCACGGTCACCCTGACACCTCACACTTACTGCGTCACTTTTAGACTTACCCCCTCACACTTACGGCATCAGTGTCACCCTGACCCCCTCACAATGACTGCGTCACTATCACCCTGACACCCTCACACTTACTGTGTCACAATCACCCTGATCCCTTCTTATGCCTGCATCATTATCACCCTGCCCCCACTCAATTTTACTGTGTAACTATCACCCGGATCCCCACACGCTTACTGTGTCACAATCACACAGACACCTCACACTTACTGTGTCACTATCATCCTGTCCCCGACACACTGTGTCACTATAACCCTGAGCCCCTTGCACTGACTGCGTCATTGCCACCCTGACCCCCTCACACTTTCTGCGTCACTGTCAACCTGACGCCCTCACACTTACTGTGTCACTATCACCCCGAGTCCATCACACTGACTGTCACTACCACCCTGACCCCCTCATACTGAATGCGTCACTGTCACACTGAACCCCCTCACCCTGACCCTCTCTCACTCACTCCATCACCGCCACCATGACCCCCTCACTCTCACTCCATCACCCTCACCCTGACCCCCTCAATCCAACTCCATCAACATCACCCGGACCCCTCACACTGACTGTGTCACTATCATCCTGACACCCTCACACTGACTGCGTCACTGTCACCCTGACCCCTCACACTTACTGTGTCACTAGCATCCTGCCCCTGACACACTGACTGTGTCCCTATCACCCTGATTCCCTCACACTATCTGCGCCACTGTCACCCTGACTCCCTCTCACTGACTGCATCATTATTACCCTTACCTCCTCACACTTAGTGTGTCACTACCACCCTGACCCCCTCTTACTGCCTGAGTCACTATCATCCTGCCCCCACTCATATTTACTGTGTAACAATCACGCGGAACCCCACACACTTACTGTGTCACAATCACCCTGACACCTCACACTGACTAAGTCACTATCACCTGACCCCCTGACACAGACTGCGTCACGGTCCACCTGATGCCTCACACTGCATCACTATTAGACATACCCCCTCACACTTACAGCATCAGAATCACCCTGACCCCCTCACACTGACTGCGTCACTATCACCCTTACCCCCTCACACTGACTGTGTCACGGTCTCCCTGACCCACTCACACTCACTGTGTCACTATCACCTTGCCCCCACTCATACTTACTGTGTAACTATCACCCGGACCTTCACACGCTTACTGTGTCACAATCACCCTGACACCTCTCACTTACTGTGTCAGTATCACACTGACACCCTCATGCTGACTGCGTCACTATCACCCTGCCCCCGATACACTTACTGTGTCACTATCACCCCGACTCCATCACACTGACTGCGTCACTGTCACCCTGACACTCTCACACTGACTGCATCACTATTACCCTTACCACCACACAGTTACTGTGTCACTACCACCCTGACCCCCTCACACTGAATGCGTCACTGTCACCCTGACCACCTCACACCGACGGTGTCACTGTCACTCTGACCCCCTCACACTCACTAAATCAGTCACCCTGATCCCCTCGCACTTACTCCATGACCCTCACCCTGAACCTCTCAAACTCACTCCATCACTGTTACTCTTACCCTCTCACACACTCCATCTCCGCCACCATGACCCCTCACACTTACTTCATCACAGTCACCCTTACCCCCTCACACTCACACCATCACCCTCACCCTGACCCCCTCACACCGACTCCATCAATGTCACCCTGACCCACTCACACTCACCCCGTCACCGTAACCATGACCCCCTCACACTCACACCATTAGTGTCACCCTGGGCCCCTCACACTCACTACATCACTGCCACCCTGACCCCCTCACACTGACTGCATCACTGTCAGCATGACCCCCTCACACTCACTAAATCACAGTCACCCTGACCCGCTCACACTCTCTCCATCACCCTCACCCTGAACCCCTCAAACTCACTCCATCACCGTTACTCTTACCCTCTCACACTCATCCTTCACCACCACCATGACCCCCTCACTCTCACTCCATCACCCTCACCCTGACCACCTCACTCCGACTCCATCAACGTCACCCTGACCCCTCACACTGACTGTGTCACTATCACCCTGCACCTGATACACTTACTGTGTCATTATCATCCTGACCCCCTCACACTTTCTGTGTCACTGTCATCCTGACGCCGTCACCCTTACTGTGTCACTATCACCCCGACTCCATCACACAGACTGTGCCACTGTCACGCTGACTCCCTCACAGTGACTGCCTCACTATTACCCTTACCCTCTCACACTGTGTCACTACCATCCTGACCCCCTCACACTGAATTTGTCACTGTCACACTGACTGCATCACTGTCACCTTGACACTCTCACACTGACTGCATCACTATTACCCTTACCACCACAATATACTGTGTCACTACCACCCTGACCCCCTCACACTGAATGCATCATTGTCACACTCACCCCCTCACACTTACAGCGTCACAGTCACACTGACCCCCTCACACTCGCTCCATGACCCTCACCCTGAACCCCTCACACTCACTCCATCACCGTCAATCTTACCCTCTCACACTCACTCCATCTCCGCCACCATGACCCCTCACACTTACTCCATTGCAGTCACCCTGACCCCCTCACAATCACTCCATCACCCTCACCCTGACCCCATCACACTGACTCCATCAATGTCACCCTGACCCACTCACACTCATCCCATCACTGTCACCATGACCCCCTCGCACTCACTCCATTAGTGTCACCCTGGTCACCTCACACTCAGTCCATCACTGACCCCCTCACACTTACTCATCGCTGTCACCATAACCACCTCACACTCACTCCATCACCATCACCCTAACCCGCTCACACTCACTCCATCACCGTCCCCCCGACCCCCTCACACTCACTCCATCACTGTCACACTGAACCCCTCACACTCTCTCCGTCACCGTTACCCTGACCCACCCCCACATTCACTTCATCACCTTCATCATGACCAACTCACAATCACTCCATCACAGTCACCCTGGCCCCCTTAAACTCACTCCATCTCCATCACCCTGACCTGGTCACACTCATTCCATCAGAGTCACCCTAGCCCCCTTCACACTCATCCCGTCATCGTCATTATGACCCCCTCACACTCACTCCATCACTGTCACACTCACCGTCTCACACTCACTGCATTACCGACATCCTGACCCCCTCGCACTCACTCCATCACCGTCACCCAGACACCCTCGTTCTCACTCCATCACTGTCAACCAGACATTCTCACTCTCACTTCTTCACCGTCACCCTGACACTCTCACACTCACTCCAATACCGTCACCCTGACCCTCTCACACTCATCCATATCAGTCTCTTTGACTCCCTCACACTCACTCCATCACCGTCACCCTGAACCTATCACACTCAATCCATCACCGTTTCCCTGACCCTCTCACACTCACTCCATCACCCTCAACCTGACCCCCTCACACTCACTTCATCACGGTTACCCTGACTGTCTCACGCTCCATCCATCACAGTCACCCTGACACCCTCACACACTCCATCACCGTCACCCTGACCCAGTCACACTTGTTCCATCACCATCACCCTGACCCCCTTCACACTCACTGCATCTCCATCACCAGGACCCCCTCACACTCATTCCATCATCAACCTGACCCCACACACTCACTCCATCACTGTCAACCTGAACATCTCACTCTCACTCCATCACCATCACCCTGACCCTCTCACACTCACTCCATCACCGTCATCATGACCCCCTCAAATCTCTCCATCACCCTCACCCTGAACCCATCATTCTCACTCCATCACGGTTATCCTGACCCCCTCACACTCACTTCTTCACCATCACCATGACCCCCTCAAACTCACTCCATCACTGTCTCTCTGACCCTCTCACATTCACTCCATCACCGTCATCATGATACTCTCACACTCACTCCATCACCCTCACCCTGAACCCCTCATTCTCACTCCATTACGGTTACCCTGACCCCATCACAATCACTTCTTCACCGTCACCATGACCTCCTCACACTCACTCCATCACTGTCTCTGACCCTCTCACACTCACTCCATCACCGTCACCTTGACCGTCTCACACTCACTCCATCACCGTCACCCTACCTCCTAACACTCACTCCATCATCGGCACCCTGACCCCCGCACATTCACTACATCACCATCACCCTGCCCCCCCCAGCACTCAATCCATCATCGTCACCCTGACCTCTGCACACTCACTCCATCACCGTCACACTGATCCCCTTACACTCACTCTATCACCCTCATCCTGACCCCCTCACACTCACTCCATCACCCTCACTCTAATCCTGCCACACTGACTTCATTACCATCTCCAAGACCCCCCCCATCTCATTCCATCACCCTCACCCTGACTCCCTCACTCTAACTCCATCACCGTGACCCTGACACACTCTCACTCGCTCCATCACCATCACCCTGACCCCCTCACACCGTCACCGTCACCCTGACACACTCACGCCGTCACCGTCACCCTGAACCCTCCCGCTCACTCCACTACTGTCACCCTTACCCCCTCACACTCACTTAATCACTGCCATCCTGACCCCTCACAATAACTCCATCTCCATCACCCAGACACCTCACACTCACTTCATCACCATCACACTGATCCCCTCACACTCACTCCATCACCATCACCCTGCACCGATAACACTAACTCCATCATTGTGACCCTGACCCCCGCACACTCACTCCATCATGGTCTCCCTGACCCCCTCTCACTCACTCCAACTTGTCACCCTGAACCACTCATTCTCACTCCATCACGGTCACTCTGACCCCCTCACAATCACTCCATCACTGTCACCAAGACCATCTCACACTCACCCCATCACCGTCATCATGATCCCCTCACACTCACTCCATCACCCTCACCCTGAACCCCTGATTCTCACTCCATCACCAATACCCTGACCCCCTCACGCTCGTTTCTTCACCGTCACCATGTCCCCCTCATACTCACGCCATCAACAGGACCCTGACCCTCTCACTCTCACTTAATCACCGTCACATTGATCCCCTCACACTCACTCCATCACTGTCATACTGATGCCCTCACACACACTCCATTACCATCACCCTGACACACTCTCACTCAGTCCATCACCGTCACACTGACCCCCTCGCACTCTCACCATCGCTGTCACACTGATCCCTTTATACTCAGTCCATAACCATCACACTGATCCCCTCACATTCGCTCCATCACCTTCACCCTGAACCCTCACACACGCTCCATCACCGTCACCTGACCCCCACACTCACTCCAGCATTATCAGACTGACCCCTCACACTCACTCCATCACTTTCACCTTGATCCCTTCACACTCACTGTGGCACTGTCACCCAGACTCCCTCACACTTACTGTGTCACTATTAGACTTACCCCTTTACACTTACAGCTCAGTATCCCCCTGACCCCCCTCACACTGACTGAGTCACTATCACCCTAACCCCCTCATACTGACTGCGTCACGGTCACCCTGATGCCTCACACTTACTGCGTCAGTATCAGCCTGACCCCCTCACACTTCCGGCGTCACTATCACCCTGCCTCCACTCATATTTACTGCGTAACTATCACCCAGACCCCCAGACGATTACTGTGTCACAGTCACCCTGACACCTCACACTTACTGTGTCACTATCACCCTGATTCCCTCACACTATCTGCGCCACTGCCACCCCGACTCCCTCACACTGACTGCATAATTATTACCCTTACCCCCACACACTTACTGTGTCACTACAACCCTGACCGCCCCACACTGTATGCATTACTGTCACACTGATCCACTCACACTGAATGCATCACTGTCACCCTGACACCCTCACACTGACTGCATCACCATCACCATGACCCCCTCACACTCATTCCATCACCCGTCAAACTGTCCCACTCACACTCATTTCTTTACTGCCACCCTGACCCCTCACACTCACTCAATCACCGTCAAATTAATCCCCTCACACTCACTCCATCACCGTCACACTGATCCCCTCACACTCACTCCATTACCATCACCCTGACCCCCTCACAGTCACTCCATCACCACCACTCTGACACGCTCACACTCAGTCCATTACCGTCACCCTGACCCCCTCACACTCATACCATCACTGTCACACTGAACCCTTCACACTCACTCCATCACCATCACACTTATCCCCTCACACTCGTTTCATCACCTTCACCCTGATCCCCTCACATTTACTGTGTCAATGTCACCCAGACCCCCTCACACTTACTGTGTCACTCTTAGCCTTACTCCTTTCATACTTACAGTGTCACTATCACTCTGACCCCCTTACAATGACTGCATCACTGTCACTCTGAACGCCTCACACTGACTGCATCACTGACACCCTATCCCCTCACACTTACTGTGTCACTATCTCCCTGACCCACTCACACTGACTGTGTCACGGTCGCCCTGACCCCCTCACACTTACTGTGTCACTATCACGCTCAAACCCTCACACTGTCTGCATCACTATCACCCTACCCCCACTCATATTTATTGCATTCCTATCACCCGGACCCCCATACATTTACTGTGTCACGTTCAACCTGACACCTCACACTAACTGTGTCACTATCACCCTGACACCCTCACACTGTATCATGATCACCCTGCCCCATCTCACACTCACTCCTTCACCGTCACCCTGACCCCGTCACACTCACTCCATCACCGTATACTGTCCCCTCACACTCACTCCACTACTGTCACTCTGTCACCATCACACTCACTCCATTATCGTCACCCTGATCTCCTCACACTGTGTCACTGTCACCCAGACACCCTCACACTTACTGCGTCACTCTTAGCCTTACCCCCTCACACTTACAGCGTCACTATCACCTTGACCCCCTCACACTGACTGCAAGAGTTATAGCTGGGGGCAGGGAAATTATGATGTGGTGAGGCATGACTTAGGATGCATGGCTTGGAAAAGTAGGCTTCAAGGGAAGGGCGCAATCGATATGTGGAGCTTGTTCAAGGAGCAACTATTGAGTGTCCTTGATAAGTATGTACCTGTCAGGCAGGAAGGAAAGGGTCATGTGAGGGAGTCGTGGTTTAATAAGGAATTGGAATCCCTTGTTAAAGGGAAGAGGGCGGCCTATGTAAAGATGAGGCGGAAAGGTTCAATGGGGCGATGGAGAGTTATAAGGTAGCCAGGAAGGTTCTAAAGAGAGAGCAAAGAGCAGCAAGGAGGGGACATGAAAAGTCCTTGGTTGGTAGGGGTAGGGACAACCCAAAGAATAAAAGAATGACTAGGGTAGGAATAGGTCCAGTCAAGGATAGTAGTGGGAAGTTGCGTGTGGAGGCTGAAGAGATTGGGGAGACACCAAATGAATACTTTTCTTCAGTATTCACTCAGGAACAGGACATTGTTGCCGATGTAAATACTGAAGGTGTTGGAAATTCTGGAAAGGGTGAAAATAGATAAGTCCCCTGGGCCTGATGGCATTTATCCTAGGATTCTCTGGGAAGCAAGGGAGGAGATTGCAGATCCATTGGCCTTGATTTTTATGTCCTCGTTGTCTACAGGAATAGTGCCAGAAGACTGGAGGATAGCAAATGTGGTTCCCTTGTTCAAGAAGGGGAGTAGGGATAACCCTAGTAACTATAGGGTGTTGAGTCTCACTTTTGTTGTGGGCAAAGTCTTAGAGAGAATTGTAAAGGATAGGATTTATGAACATCTGGATAAGAATAATGTGATCAAGGATAGTCGGCATGGTTTTGTGAAGGGCAGGTCATGCCTCACAAACCTTATTGAATTCTTTGAGAAGGTGACTAAGTAGGTGGACGAGGGTAAAGCAGTAGATGTGGTGTATATGGATTTTAGTAAGGCATTTGATAAGGTTCCCCATGGTAGGCTACTGCAAAAAATACGGAGGTATGGCATTGAGGGTGAGTTGGAGGTTTGGATTAGGAATTGGCTGGCTGGAAGAAGACAGAGGGTAGGAGTTGATGGTAAAGCTTCAGCTTGGAGTGCAGTTACCAGCGGTGTTCCGCAAGGATCTGTTTTGGGAACATTGCTGTTTGTCATTTTTATAAATGACCTGGAGGAGGGGCTAAAAGGTTGGGTGAGCAAGTTTGCGGATGATACAAAAGTCGGTGGAGTTGTTGACAGTGAGGAAGGATGTGGCAGGTTACACCAGGATATATATAAGCTGCAGAGCTGGGCAGAAAGGTGGCAAATGGAGTTCAATGTAGGTAAGTGTGAGGTGATTCACTTTGGTAAGAGTAACAAGAAGATGGGGTACTGGGCTAATAGTCGGATACTTGTTAGTGTGGATGAGCAGAGGGATCTTGGTGTCCATGTACACAGATCTCTGAAGGTTGCCACCCAGGTAAATAGTGCTGTGAAGAAGGCATATGGTGTACTGGGCTTTTATTGGTAGAGGAATTGAGTTCTGGAGTCCTGAGGTCATGTTGCAGTTGTATAAGACTCTGGTGCAGCCGCAGTTTTGGTCGCCATACTATAGGAAGGATGCGGAGGCACTGGAACGGATGCAGAGGAGGTTTACCAGGATGTTGCGTGGTATGGTAGGAAGATTGTATGAGGAAAGGCTGAGGCACTTGGGGCTGTTTTCAGTGGAGAAAAGAAGGTTTCGGGGTGACTTGATAGAGGTGTACAAGATGATTAGGGGTTTAGATAGGGTTGACCATGAGAAATTTTTTCCAAGTATGGAATCAGCTATTACGAAGGGACATAGCTTTAAATTAAGGCGTGGTAGGTATAGGACAGATGTTAGGGGTAGATTCTTTACTCAGCAAGTCGTGAGTTCATGGAATGCCCTGCCAGTAGCAGTGGTGGACTCTCCCTTTTTATGGGCATTTATACGGGCATTGGATAGACATAAGGAGGATAGTGAGCGAGTGTAGGTGAGGTGGGGCTTGGTTCGGCGCAACATCGAGAGCCAAAGGGCCTGTACTGCGCTGTACTTTTCTATGTTCTATGACGCCCTCACACTGAATGCGTCACTGTCACACTGACCCCCTCACACTGACTGCATCACTGTCACCCTGACTCCCTCACACTGAGTGCATCACTGTCACCCTGACTCCCTCACACTGAGTGCATCACTAATACCCTTACCCCCACACATTTACTGTGTCACTACCACCCTGACCCCCTCACACTGAATGCATCACTGTCACACTGACCCCCTCACACTTCCTGTGTCACTGTCACCCTGACTGCCTCACACTCTCTAAATCACAGTCTGCCTGACCCGCTCACAAGCACTCCATCACCCTCGCCCTGACCAGCTCACACCCACTCCATCACCATCACCATCACCCTGACCCTTCACACTCACTCCATCACCCTCACCCTGACAACCTCACACTCACTCCATCACCGTCACCCTGACCACCTCGCACTCACTCCATCACCCTCACCCTGACAACCTCACACTCACTCCATCACCGTCACCCTGACCACCTCGCACTCACTCCATCACCCTCACCCTGACAACCTCACACTCACTCCATCACCGTCACCATGACCCCCTCACACTCACTCCATCACAGTCACCCTGACCTCCTTGCACTCACTCCATCACCCTCACTCTGACTGCCTCAAACCTACTCCATCAACGTCACCCTGACCCACTCACACTCACTCCATCACAGTCACCCTGTCACACTCACTCTCACTCCATCACCATTACCCTGACCCCTCACACCCACTCCATCTCCATCAAACAGACCACCTCACACTCACTCTATCACCGTCACCCTGACCCCCTCACACTCACTCCATCACCATCATCCTGACGCACTCACACTGAGCCCATCACCATCGCGCTGACCCCCTCACACTCAGTCTATCACCGTCACCGTGACCCCCTCACACTCACACCATCACTGTCACACTGTTCCCTTTATACTCACTCCATCACCGTCACACTGATGCCATCACACTCGCACCATCACTTTCACCTTAACCCCCTCACACTCGCTCCATCACCGTCGTCCTGACCCTCTCACTCACTCCATCACCGTCAACTGACCCCTCACACTCACTCCATCACTGTCATTCTGTCCCCCTCACTCACTCCATCACCGTCAACTGACCCCTCACACTCACTCCGTCACTATCACACTGACCCCCTCACATTCACTCCTTTACTTTCACCCTGATCCCCTCACCCTTACTGGTGTGACTGTCACCCAGATCTCCTCAAACTTACTGCGTCACTCTTCAACTTACTTCCTCATCCTTACAGCATCACTATCACCCAGACCCCTTGACACTGACTGCGTCACTGTCACCATATCCCCTCACACTTACTGTGTCACTATCCCCCTGACCCCGCACACTCACTGTGTCACTGTCACCCAGACCCCCTCACACTTACTGTGTCACTATCACCCTGACCGCCTCACAATGACTGCGTCACTGTCACCCTGCCCCCACACATATTTACTGTGTAACTTCACCCAGACCCCCACACGCTTACTGTGTCACAATCACCCTGACACCTCGCACTTACTGTGTCACTATCACCCTGACTGTGTCACTATCAGCCTGCCCCTTCACACACTTACTGTGTCACTATCACCCTGACACCCTCGAACTGACTGTGTCACTATTCACGTTACCCCCACAAACTTACTGTGTAACTTCCACCCTGATGCCCTCACACTGAATGCGTCACTGTCACACTGATCCCCTCACACTGACTGCATCACTGTCTCTCTGGCTCCCTCACACTGGGTGCATCACTAATACCCTTACCCCCACACATTTACTGTGTCACTAACACCATGACCCCCTCACACTGAATGCGTCACTGTCACACTGACCCCCTCACACTTCCTGTGTCACTGTCACCCTGACACTCTCACACTGACTGCGTCACTGTCACCCTGACCCCCTCGCACTCTCTAAATCACAGCCTCCCTGACCCCCTCACACACACTCCATCACCGTCACCCTGACACCTCACACTCACTCCATCATCGTCACCCTTACCCTCTCACACTCACTCCATCACCGCCACCATGACCCCCTCACACTCACTCCATCACCCTCACCCTGACCACCTCACACTCACTCCATCATCATCACCCTTACCCTCTCACACTCACTCCATCACCGCCACCATGACCCCCTCACACTCACTCCATCACCGTCACCATGACCCCCTCACACTCATTCAATTATCATCACTCAGACCTCCTCTCACTCACTCCATCTCCGTCATCCTGACCCCCTCACACTCACTCCATCACCGTCATCCTGTCACACTCACTCACACTCCATCATCCGTCAAACTGACTGCCTCACATCCTCTCAATCACTGTCACCCTGACCCCCTCACACTCACTCAATCACCGTCAAATTGATCCCCTCACAGTCTCTCCATCACCGGCACACTGATCCCCTCACACTCACTCCATCACTGTCACTCTGTTCCCCTCACATTCACTCCATCACCGTCACCCTGATCCCCTCACACTTACTGTGTCAATCTTAGCCTTACCCCCTTACACTTACAGCGTCACTAGCACTCTGACCCCCTGACACTGACTGCGTCACTGTCACTCTGATCCCCTCACACTGACTGCGTCACTGACACCCTATCCCCTCAAACTTAGTATCACTATCTCCCTGACCCCCTCACAATGACTGCGTCACGGTCACCCTGACTCCCACACAATTACTGTGTCAATATCACGCTGACCCCCTCACACTACCTGCGTCACTATCACCGTGCCCCCACTCATATTTACTGCGTCACTATCACCCGGAACCCCACACGCTTACTGTGTCACGATCACCCTGACATCTCATACTGACTGTGTCACTATCACCCTGACACCCTCACACTCACATCATCACTGTCACACTGATCCTTTCACACTCACTCCATCACCGTCTCACGGATACCCTCACACTTACTGTGTTACTGTCACCCAGACCCCCTCACACTTACTATGTCACTCTTAGCGTTACCACCTCACACTTACAGCGTCACTATCACCCTGACCACCTCACACTCACTCCATCACCGTCACCCTTACCCTCTCACACTCATTTCATCACCACCACCATGACCCCCTCATACTCACTCCATCACAGTCACACTGACCCCCTCACATTCACTCCATCACCCTCACCCTGACCCCCTCACGCCTACTCCATCACAGTCACCCTGACCCATTCACACTAACCCCGTCACAGTTACCATGACCCCCTCACACCCACTCCATTATCATCACCCTTACCGCCTCACACTCACTCCATCATCATCAGCCTGACCCCCTCACACTCACTCCATCACCGTCACACTGATCCCAAAACACTCATTCCATCACCGTCAACCAGACAACCTAACACTCACTCCATCACCGTCACACTGACCCCCTTACACTCATTCCATTACCGTCACACTGATCCCCTCACATTCACTCCGTCACTGTCAGCCTGATACTTTCACACTCACTCCATCGCCATCGCCCTGACCACCTCACACTCACTCCATTACCATCACCCTTACCCTCTCACACTCACTCCATCACCGCCACCATGACCCCCTCACACTCACTCCATCGCCATCGCCCTGACCACCTCACACTCACTCCATTACCCTCACCCTGACCCACTCACACTCATCCTGTCACCGTCACCATGACCCCCTCACACTCATTCCATTATCGTCACTCTGACCTCCTCACACTCACTCCATCACCGTC
This sequence comes from Hemiscyllium ocellatum, assembly GCF_020745735.1. Taxonomy (NCBI): domain Eukaryota; kingdom Metazoa; phylum Chordata; class Chondrichthyes; order Orectolobiformes; family Hemiscylliidae; genus Hemiscyllium; species Hemiscyllium ocellatum. Next base: position 188,803 of record NC_083415.1, on the reverse strand, counting down.
ATCCTGACACCCTTGCACTCACTCCATCATGTCACATTGACCCCTAAACACTCACTCCATCACCGTCACCCTCACCATCTCACACTCACTCCATCACCTGTCAAACTGACCCCCTCACATTCACTCCATCACTGTCACCCTGACCCCCTTACACTTACTCCATCACCATCAACCAGACCACCTCACACTCGCTCTATCACCGTCAACCTGACTCCCTCACTCTCACTCAATCACCGACAAATTGATCCCGTCACAGTCACTCCATCACAGTCACACTGATCCCCTCACATTCACTCTGCCACTGTCAGCCTGACCCTCTTACACTCACTCCATCACCGTCGCCCTGACCCCTTCACACTTACTCCATCACAGGCATCCTGACCACCTCACACTTACTCCATCACAGGCATCCTGACCACCTCACACTCACTCCATCACCGTTACCCTTACCATCTCACACTCACTTCATCACCTCCACCATTACCCCCTCACACTCACTCCTTCACAGTCACCCAGACCTCCTTGCACTCACTCCAGCACCCTCACACTGACCGCTTCACACCTACTCCATCAACGTCACCCTCACCCACACACACTCATCCCATCACCGTCATCCTGACACCCTCACACTCACTCCATCACGTCACACTGACGCGTAAACACTCACTCCATCACCGTTACCCTGATCCTCTCACATTCACTCCATCACCGTCAACCAGCTCACCTCAAATTCGCTCTATCACCGTCGCCCTGACCCCCTCACACTCACTCAATCACCGTCAAATTGATCCCCCCACAGTCATTCCATCACCGGCACACTGATCCCCTCACATTCACTCCGTCGCTGTCAGCCTGACACACTCACACTCAGTCCATCACCGTCACCCTGAACCCCTCACACTCACAAAATCACTGTCACACTGATCCCTTCACACTCACTACATCACCGTCACACTGATACCCTCACACTCACTCCATTACCTTCACCTCGACTCCCCTCACACTCACTCTATCACCCTGACCCTCTCATTCACTCCATCACCGTCACACTGACCCCCTCACACTCAATCCATCTCCGTCAAATGACCCCTCACACTCACTCCATCACTGTCACTCTGTCCCCCTAATACGCACTCCATCACCATCAACTGACCCCTCACACTCCGTCACTGTCACACTGACCCCCTCACATTCACTCCATCACCGTCACCCTGATCTCCTCAAACTTACTGCGTCACTCTTCAACTTACCCCCTCACCCTTACAGCGTCACTATCACCCTGACCCCCTGACACTGACTGCGTCACTGTCACTCTGACCCCCTCATACTGACTGCGTCACTGACACCCTATCCCCTCACACTTACAGTGTCACTATCTCCCTGACCCCCTCACACTGACTGCATGACGGTCACCCTGACTCCCTCACACTTACTGTGTCACTATCACGCTGACCCCCTCACACTACCTGCGTCACTATCACCGTGCCCCGACTCATATTTACTGCATCACTATCACCCGGAACCCCACACGCTTACTGTGTCACGATCACCCTGATATCTCATACTGACTGTGTCACTATCACCCTGACAACCTCACGCTCACTGCGTGACTGTCACCCTGACCCCTTCACACTCACTCCATCACTGTCACCCTGATCCCCTCACACTTACTATGTCACTCTTAGCGTTACCACCTCACACTTACAGCGTCACTATCACCCTGACCACTTCACACTCACTCCATCACCATCACCCTTACCCTCTCACACTCATTCCATCACCACTACCATGACCCCCTCACACTCACTCCTTCACAGTCACCCTGACCCCCTCACACTCACTCCATCGCCCTCACCCTGACCCCCTCACATCTACTCCATCAGTCACCCTGACCCACTCACACTAAGCCCGTCACAGTTACCATGACCCCCCTCACACTCCATTATCATCATCCTGACCCCCTCACACTCACTCCATCACCGTCACACCGATCCCTAAACACTCACTCCATCACCGTCACCCTGACACACTCACACTCAGTCCATCACCGTCGCCCTGACCCCCTTACACTCACTCCATCTCCGTCAACTAGACAACCTCACATTCTCTCCATCACCGTCACACTGACCCTCTTACACTCACTCCATCACCGTCACACATATCCCCTCACACTCACTCCGTCACTGTCAGCCTGACACTCTCACACTCACTCCATCACCATCGCCCTGACCCCTTCATACTCACTCCATCACCATCACCCTGACACACTCACACTCAGTCCATCATCATCACCCTGAACCCCTCACACGCACACCATCACTGTCACACTGATCCCTTCACACTCACTCCATCACCGTCACACTGATTCCCTCACACTCACTCCATCACCTTCACCTTGCTATCCCTCACACTCACTCCATCACCGTCAACTGACCCCTCACACTCACTCCATCACTGTCACTCTATCCTCCTCACACTCACTCCATCTCCATCACCATGATCCCCTCACACTTACTGTGTCACTGTCACGCAGACCCCCTCATACTTACTGCGTCACTCTTAGCCTTACTCCCTCACACTTACAGCATCACTATCACCCTGAACCCCTCACACTTACTGCATCACTATCTCCCTGACTCCCTCACGCTTTCTGTGTCACTACCACGCTGACCCCCTCACACTGAATGCGCAACTGTTACATTGAACCCCTTGCACTTACTGCATCACTGTCACCCTGACCTCCACACAATTACTGTGTCATTATCTCCCTGACTCCCTCATACTGACTGCGTCACTATCATCCTGACCACCAAACACTTACTATGTCTGACCCCCTCACACTGAATGCATCACTGTTACACTGAGCCCCTCACACTGACTGCGTCATTGTCACGCTGACTCCCTCACACTGACTGCATCACTATTACCCTTAACCCCACAAATTTATGGTGTCACTACCACCCTGAACCCCAACACTGAATGCGTCTCTGTCACACTGATCCCCTCACACTTACTGCGGCACAGTCACCCTGACCCACTCACACCGACTGCGTCACTGCCACTGTCACCCCCTCACACTCACTAAATCATCCTCACCCTGACCCTCTCACACTCACTCCATCACCACCAACTTGACCCTCTCGCATTCACTCCATCTCAGTCACCCTGGCCCACACACACTGACTCCATCACCCTCACCCTGACCCACTCACACTCACTCCATTATCGTCACCCTGACCCACTCACACTCACTCCATTATCGTCACCCTGACCATCTCACACTCACTCCATCACGTCATCCTGACACCCTCACACTCACTCCATCACTGTCACTCAGACCCCCTCACATTCACAACATCACCGTCACCCTAACCCTTTCACATTCACTCCATCACTGTTTCCCTGACCCTGTCACACTCTCTCCACTATCATCACCCTGCAAATCTCACACTCACTCCATCACCGTCACAATGAACTCCTCGCACTAATTCCATCACCATCACCCTGACCCCCTCATATTCACTCCATCACCATCACCCTGACACACTCACACTCACTCCATCACCGTCACCCTGAACCCCTCACACTCACACCATCACTGTCACACTGATCCCTTCTCACTCACTCCATCACTGTCACACTGATTCTCACAAACTGATGCGTCACTGTCACCCTGACTCCCTCACACCTACTGCATCACTGAAACCCTCACACTGAGTGCGTCACTGTCACCCTGACCCCCTCACACTTACTGTGCCACTGTCACTCTTACACTGACTGCATCACTATCACCCTGACACCCACGCAATTACTGTCACTATCACCCTTACCCCCTCACACTTACTGCGTCACAATCATCCTGACCCCTCAGACTTGCTGCGTCACTATTAGCCTGAGCCCCTCACACTTACAGCATCACTATCATGCTGAACCCTCACAATTACACGTCACAATCTCTCTGACCCCCTCACACTGACTCTGTCGCTGTCACCCTGACCACTGCACACTGACTGCGCCACTAACACTCTGATCCCAACACGATTACACCGTCACTGTCACGCTGACCCTCTCACACTCACACAATCCCAGTCTCCCTGATCCCCTAACACTCATTTCATCACCCTCACCTTGACCCCCTCACATTCACTCCATCACCGTCACCCTGAACCTCTAAACTCACTCCATCACCGTCACCCTGACACACTCACTCTCACTCCATCACCATCACCTGACCCTCTCACACTCACTCCATCATAGTCACCGTGACCCCCTTACACTCACTACATCTCCGTTACCCTGACTCCCTCGCACACACTCCATCACTTACACCCTGACACACTCACACGCACTCCATCACCGTCAGGCTGACCCCCTCACACTCACCCCATCACTATCACCCTGACCCCCACGCACTCACTCCATCACTGTCACACTGACCCCCTCACATTCACTCCATCAATGCCACCCTGAGACCTTCACACACACTCCATCACCGTCACCCTGACCCCCTTACACTCACTCCATCTCCGTCAACTAGACCACCTCACACTCACTCAATCACCGTCAAATTGATCCCCTCACAGTCATTCCATCACCGGCACACTGATCCCCTCACACTCACTCCGTCACTGTCAGCCTGACACACTCACACTCAGTCCATCACCGTCACCCTGAACCCCTCACACTCACACCATTACCTTCAGTCCACCCCCCTCACACTCGCTCCATCACCGTCACACTGACCCTACCACTCACTCCATCACAATCACCCTGATCCCCTCACACTCACTCCATCACCTTCACCCTGACACACTCACACTCACCCCATCACCATCACCCTGACACACTCTCACTCACTCCATCACCGTCAGGCTGTCCTCACACTCACTCCATCACCGTCAGGCTGTCCTTCTCACACTCACTCTATCACTGTCACACTGATCCCCTTACATTTACTCCATCAACGCAACCCTGAGACCCTCACACTCACTCCATCACCATCACCCTGAATCTCTCACACTCACTCCATCACTTCACCCTGACCCCCTCACACTCACTCCATCACCGTCACCCTGACACACTCACTCTCACTCCATCATAGTCACCGTGACCCCCTTACATTCACTACATCTCCGTCACCCAGACCACCTCACACTCTCCATCACCGTCACACTGACCCATTCGCAGTCTCTCCATCGCCGTTACCCTGACCCTCTCACACTCACTCCATCACTGTCACACTGATCCCTCACACTACCTCCATCACCGTCACACTGGCGCCCTCACACTCACCCCATCACCATCACCCTGACACACTCACACTCACTCCATCACTGTCATCCTGACCACATCACACTCACTCCATCAATATCACAATGACCAAATCACACTCACTCCATCTACGTTACACTGATTCCCTCACACTCCATCACCGTCACACTGATCCCCTTCACTCACTCCATCACCGTCACCCTTACCCCCACACACTCACTCCACCTCTGTCACACTGATCCCCTCACACTCAGTCTATCACAGTCACCCTGATCCCCTCTCACTCACTCCATCTCCATCACACTGACCGCCTCACACTCACTCCATCACCATCATTCAGATCCCCTCACACTCATTCCGTTACCATCACACTGAAACCCTCACAGTCACTCCATCACCGTCATCCGGACACTCTCACACTCACTCCATCATTGTCACACTGAACCTCTCACACTCTCCATCACCATCACCCTGACCCTCTCACACTCACTCCATCACAGTCACACTGACACCCTCACACTCACTCCATCACCGTCACCCTGACCCCTCGCACTCGCTCAATCACCCTCACCCTGACCCTCTCATACTCGCTCCACGGCTCTCACTGCCTCCCTCACACTCATTCTATCACCGTCACCCTGACCCTTTCACACTCACTCCATCACCATCACTCTGGCCTCCTCACACTCACTCCATCACCGTCAAACTGACCACCTCACCCTCAACTCAACACCGTCTCCCTGACAATCTCACACTCACTCCATTACTGTCACCCTGACCCCCTCACACTCACTCCATCACTGTCACCCTGACCCCCTTACACTCACTCCATCGCCGTCACACTGACACCCTCACACTCACTCCATCACCATCACCCTGATCCCTTCACACTCACTCCATCACTGTCTCCCTGACCCCCTCACACTCACTCCATCACCTTCACAATGATCCCCTCACACGCACTCCATCTCCGTCACTCTGAACCCTTCACACTCACTCCATCACCATCATCCGGACCCCCTCACACTCACTCCATCACCGTCACACTGAACCCCTCACACTCACTCCAACACCGTCATCCAGGCACCTTCATACTCACTCCATCACCGTCACCCTGACCCCCTCACACTCATTCCATCACCGTCACATTGATCCCCTCACTCCATCTCCATCATACTGAACCCCTCACACTCACTCCATCACTGTCGCCCTGACCGCCTCATACTCACTCCATCACCGTCACCCTGACCCTTCACACTCACTCCATCACCATCATCCGGACACCCTTACAATCACTCCATCTTCTCGCCCACCCCTCCCTCCTTCCCTCACTCGCCCTCTCCCTCTCTTCCCCTCCCCTCTCTTGCCCTCTCCCTACTCTCGCTCTCCCATCCCACCCTCCCCTCTCTCGCACCCTCTCCCTCCCTCCCCTCTCTCCCTCCCATCCCTCCCTACCCTCTCACGCCTTCCCCCTCACCCTCCCCTGTTTGCCCCCTCTCTCCCTCTTGCCCTCACCTCTCTCCTTTCCCTCTCTCGCCCTCCCCTCGCTCACCCTCTCCCTGCCTCTCGCCCTCCACTCCCTCTCTCCCCTCTCTTGCCCTCCACTCCCTCTCTCCCCTCTCTTGCCCTCCTCTCCGGCCATCAGCGCCCCCCACTTCTCACGCCCTCTTCTCTCTCTTGCCTTACCTCCTCTCTCGCCCTCCCCTCTCTCGCCTTCGTCCACCCTCTCGCCCTCACCTCCCTCACTCCCCTCTCATGCCCTCCCCTCTCTTGCCCTCCGCTCTCTCGCCCCTCCCTCTCGACCTCACCTCCCTCCCCTCTCTCGCCTTCCTTTCTCTCGCCCTCCACTCTCGCCATCTCCTCCCTCCCTTCCCTCTCACGCCCTCCCCTCCCTCGCCGTCCCCTCCCTCCCTGTCTCCCTCCCATCCCTCCATACCGTCTCACGCCCTCCCTTCTCTCACCCTTCCCCCCCCCCCTCTCGCCATCCCCCTCTCTTGCCATCTGCCTACCTCTCGCACTTCTCCTCCCTCCCCCCCTTCTTTCGCCCTCCCCTCCCTCGCTGTCCCCTCCCTCCCCTATCTCTCCCTCCCATCCATCTCACGGCCTCCCTTCTCTCACCCTTCCCCCTCTCTCGCCCTTCCCCCTCTCTTGCCCTCCCCTGCCTTGCCCCCTCACTCCCTCTCGCCCTCACCTCCCTCCCTCCACTCTCTCGCCCTCCCTTTTCTCACCCGCACCCCTCTCTCACCCTCTCCTCTCTCACCCTCTCCTCCCTCCCTCCCCTCTCTTGCCCACCCCTCCCTCGCCCTCTCCCTTCCTCTCGCCCTCCCCTCTCTTGCCCTCCCCTCCTTTCCTCCCCTCTCTTGCCTTCCACTCCCTCCCTCCCCTCTCTCCCCCCCTCTCTCACACCCTACCTCCTCTCTCGCCCTCTTCCTTCCTCTCGCCCTCACCTCCCTCACTCCCCTCTCACGCCCTCCCCTCTCTCTCTCCCTCACCCTCTCTTGCACTCCCCTCCATCCCTCCCCTCTCTCCCCCTCCCCTCTCTCGCCCTCTTTCTCCCTCTCGCCCTCACAACCCTCACTCCCTTCTCTCGCCCTCCCCTCTCTCTCTCTCCCTCACCCTCTCTCGCACTCCCCTCCATCCCTCCCCTTTCACGCCCTCCCCTCTCTCTCCCTCACCCTCTCTCGCACTCCCCTCCATCCCTCCCCTCTCTTGCCCTCCCCTCACTCGCCCTCTTCCTTCCTCTCGCCGTCCCCTCCCTCCCATCCCTCCATACTGTCTCACACCCTCCCTTCTCTCACCCTTCCCCCTCTCTCTCACCCACCCCCTCTCTTACCCTCCTCTGTCTTGCCCCCTCCCTCCCTCTCGCCCTCCTCTCCCTCCCTCCGCACTCTCGCCCTCCCTTCTCTCACTCCCCCCTCTCTCACCCTTACCTCTCTCTTGCCCTCCCCTCCCTCCCTCCCCTCACTCGCGCTCCTCTCTCGCTTTTCCCTCCCTCCCTCCCCTCTCAATCCCTCCCTTCTCACGCCCTACTCTCTCTCACTCTCTCCCTTCCTCTCGCCCTCTCCTCTCTCCCTCCCCTCTCTCGCCCTCCCCTCCCTCCATCCCCTCTCTCTCGCCCTCTCCTTCCCTCTCTCCCTCCCATCCTTCTCGCCCTCACCTCCCTCCCCTCTCTCGCCCTCCACTTTCTCACCCTCACCCCTCGCTCAAACACCCCTCCATCCCTCTCCTCTCTCACCCTCTCAGTCACTCTTGCTCCACCTCCTTCCCCTCTCTCACCCTCCCCTCGCTCGCCCTCTTCTTTCCTCTCGCCCTCCACTCCCTCCCTCCCCTCTCTCGCCCTCCACTCCCTCCCTCCCCTCTCTTGCCCCCCACTCCCTCCTTCCTTCCCACTCTCGCACTCTCCCTCTCTTCCCCTCCCCTCTCTTGCCCTCTGCCTACCTCTCACACTTCCCCTCCCACCTTCCCCTCTCTCACTCTCCCCTCAATCGCCCTCTTCTTTTCTCTTGTCCTCCCCTCTCTCGCCCTCCACTCCCGCCCGCCCCTCTCTTGCCCTCCAATCCCTCCCGCCCCTCTCTTGCCCTCCACTCCCTCCTTCATTCCCACTCTCACCCTCCCCCTCTCTTGCCCTCCCCTGCCTTGCCCCCTCCCTCCGTCTCGCCCTCACCTCCTTCCCTCTGCCCTCTCACCCTCCCTTCTCTCACCCTCACCCCTCTCTCGCCCTCTCCTCTCTCACCCTTATCTCTCTCTCATCCTCTCCTCCCTCCCCTCTCTTGCCTTCCACTCCATCCCTCCCTTCTCTCGCCCTCCTCTCTCATCATCCCCTCCCCCTTCCCTCTCATGCCCTCCCCTCTCTCACACCCTATCTCCTCTGTCACCCTCCCCTCTCTCGCCCTCTTCCTCCCTCTCGCCCTCACCTCCCTCACTCCCCTCTCTCGCCCTCCCCTCTCACGCCCTCCCCTCTCTCTCACCCTCGCCCTCTTTCGCACTCCCCTCCATCCCTCCCCTCTCTCGCCCTCTCACTCCCACTCGACCGCCCCTCCCTCCTTCCCCTCTCTTGCTCTCCCCTCGCTCACCCTCTTCCTTCTCCCCTTTCTCACCCTCACCCCTCTCTTGCCCTCCCCTCACTCCCTCCCCTCTCTTGCCCTCCCCGCCCTCCATCTTCTCTCTCGTCCAACACGACCCCTTCCCCTCCCTGTCCAACATTGACCCCTTCCCCCAACTCAGTCCACCTCCACCCTCTCCCCCTCCCCGTCCAACACTGCCCCCTCCCCCTCCCTGCCCAACGCTGCCCCCCTTCCCCAACCCAGTCCAACACCGCCCCCTCCCCAAACCCACTCCAACTCCAACCCCTCCCTAGCCCAGTCCAAGACCGCCCCTCCCCCATCTCGGTCAAATTCCGCCCCCACCCCAACCCCGTCACACACCGCTCCCTCCCCAACCCAGTCCAACACTGCCCCCTCCCCAACCCGATCCATCACTGCCACTCTCCCAACCCCGTAGAACACCTCCCTTCCCCAACCCCTTTCTCACGAACCTTGGCCTGCCCCCTCTCTCTCGCCCCCTCTCTCTCGTCCCTTTCTCTTGCCCCTCTCTCTCTCACTCCATCTCTCTCTCGCCCTTCTCTCTCTCTCACCCCTCTCTCTCTCTCACCCCACTCTCTCTTGCCCCTTTCACACCCCTCTCGCCCCCTCTCTCTTTCGCCACCCTCTCTCTCTCTCTTGCCCCCTCTCTCGCTCATTCCTTTCTCTCACCCCCTCTCTCTCTCTCTCGTCCCTCTCTCTCTCTTGCTCCCCTCTCTTTCTCGCCCCTGTCTCTCAATCTCTCTCTCTCTCTCTCCCGTCTCTCTCTGTCCCTGCTCCTTCACTCTCCCTCCTCATTCTCTCTCTCATCCACTCGCACTCTGTCACTCTCTCCCCACCATCTCGATCATCTGTCCGTGCCCCTCTCTCTCTCTCTCTCTCGGGACCCAGTGCCCGCCCACCCCCTTGCTCACTCACTCTCTCTCGAGTTACTGTCGCCTCATCTCCCTCTCTCTTCCCTCCCTCTCTCTCTCGTTCTCGCCCCCTGTCTCTCTATCCCTATTGCCTCCATCTCCCTCACTCTCTTACCCCTCTCTCTCGACCGCATCCCTCTCTCCACTCTCTCTCTTTTGCTCAGCTCCTCTTTTTCTCTCGCTCAGCCTCTCTCTCGCTCTTGCTCTCTCCTGCGTGCCCTCTGTCTCTCTCTCTCTCTCTCCCTCTCTCACCCCACTCTTTTGCTCTCTCACTCTCATCCTCTCTCTCTCTCTCCAGCCATCCCCTTCATCCACTCTCTCTGTGTCTCTCTTGACAACCCTCTAACGCACCCTTCTCAGCCTTTCTCTCTCTCTTTCCTCTCTCTTTCACCATCTCTCCATCTCTCTCTCACTTGCCCTGCCTCTCTCTCTCACACACGCGCGCTCCCCTCTCCCTCTCTCTTGCCCCTCTCTCTCCCGCTCCTCTCTCTCTGTCTCTCTCACCCCTTTCTCTCTCTCGCCCGTCTCTCTCTCTCTCTCTCTCTCTCCCTGCTCCTTCACTCTCCCTCCTCATTCTCTCTCTTTCTCGTCCACTCTCGCTCTGTCGCTCTCTCCCCACCATTTTGCCCCTCTCTATATGTATGTTTGTCTGTCTGTCTGTCTCTCTCTCTCTCTCTGTCTCGACCCAGCCACCTCCCACCTTGCTCGCTCACTCTCTCTCAAGTCACTGTCGCCTCATCTCCCTCTCTCTTTCCTCCCTCTCTCTTCCCTCCCTCTCTCTCTCATTCTCACCCCTGTCTCTCTCTCTCTATTGCCCCTTCTCTCAACCCCCTTCCTCTGTCTCTCTTTTGCTCAGCTCCTCTCTTTCTCTTGCTCAGCCTCTCTCTCTCTCTCTCTCACTCCTCCTATTCGCCCTCTGTCTCTCTCTCTCCTCGCCTGTCTCTCTCACTGTTTCCCTCTCTCACCCATCTCTCTTGCACCACTCTTTCGCTCCCTCCATCTCATCCTCTCTCTCTCTCTCGCTCTCTCTCTCTCGAGAACCCTCTCACGCGCCCTTCTCTCCTTTTCACCCTTTTTCTCTGTTTCCTCTCTCTTTCACCATCTCTCTCTCGCTCGCTCTGCCTCTCTCTCCTTGTCTCTCTGGCTTTCACACTCGCGCGCCCTTTCTCTATTTATCTCTCTCTCTCTGTCCATCTTGCTCTCGCCGACTCTCTTCTGTCCCCTTATTCTCTCCATCTCTCGTTTCTTTTCTCCCTCCCTCTCTCTCTCTGTGTCTCTCGCTCTCTAGCCCTGTCTTGCCCCTGTGCTCTCGCTGTCACCCTCTCTCTCTCTCTCTACCCCCTCTCTGTCAAACCCCCTCTCACGAAACCCTCTCTCCTTCTTGCCCTTCCCTTCTCTCTCTCCTATCTCTATCACCATCTGTCTCTCTCTCTCTCTCTCCGCCCATCGCCCTCTTTCTTGCCCTCGCTCTCTCTCATTCCCTTTCTCTCTGCCTCGCCTCCTCTCTTTTGAACCATCTCTCACCACCTCTATCTCTCATTTGCCTTCCTCTCTCTCTTGAACCCCTTTTCTCTCTTGTTCCTTCTGTCTCTCTTGTTCCCTCTCCCTCTCATCCCAACTCAATCTCTCTTGCACATCACTCTTTCTCGCTCTCTTACCACCTCCCTCTCTCGCTCCTTCTTTCTCTCAACCCCCCTCTCCTTCTCTCTCTTGCCCTCCTCTCTCTCAATCCTTCTCTTTCACTCGCCCTCTCTCTCACTCGCCCTCTCACTCACTCTCTCACCCTCTCCCTTGCCCCTCTCTCTCTCTCTCACACTATCTCTCGCGCTCATCCCCTCTCTCTTGCCCCCTCTCTCTCCCACCTCTCGCCCCCCCCTCTCTCTCAACCCCCACTCTCTCCCCTCTCTCTCGTCCCTCTCTCTTTCATCGCCCTCTCTCTCTCTCAACCCCCACTCTCTCCCCTCTCTCTCGTCCCTCTCTCTTTCATCGCCCTCTCTCTCTCTCACCACCCTCTCTCTCATCACCCTCTCTCTCTCACCCCGTCTTGCTCTCGCGTCTCTCTCTCTCTCACACACACCCCTCTCTCTCACCCCCTCTCTCTTGCGCCTCTCTCTCTCTCGTCCCTCTCTCTCACCCCCTCTCTCTCTCTCACCCCCTCTCTCTCTCTCTCTCGCCCCCTCTCTCTTTCGCCGCCCTCTCTCTTGCCCCTCTCTCACTCATCCCTCTCTCTCGCGCCCCCTCTCTTGCCCCTCTGTCTCTCTTGCTCGCCTCTCTCTGTCGCCCCTGTCTCTCAATCTCTCTCTCTCTCACCCATCTCTCTCTCACCCTGCTCCTTCACTCTCCCTCCTCATTCTCTCTCTCTCATCCACTCGCGCTCTGTCGCTCTCTCCCCACCATCTCGATCATCTGTATGTGCCTCTCTCTCTCTCTCTCTCTCTCTGGACTCAGTGCCGCCGCCCCCGCCCCCCCACCCCCACTTTGCTCACTCTCTCTCAAGTCACTGTCACTTAATCTCCCTCTCTCTTCCCTCTTCTCTCTCGTTCTCGCTCCCTGTCTCTCTCTCTATTGCCTCTATCTCCCTTACTGTCTTGCCCCCTCTCTCGACCCCATCCCTCTCTCCTCTCTCTGTCTTTTGCTCAGCTCCTCTTTTACTCTCGCTCAGCCTCTCTCTCTCTCGTTCTCTCCTGCTCACCCTCTGTCTCTCCCACTATCTCCCACTCTCACCCTCTCTCTCGCCACTCTTGCTCCCTTGCTCTCATCCTCTCTCTCTCCAGCCATCCCCTTCGTCCTCTTTCTCTCTCTCGCTGTCTCTCTCGACAACCCTCTAACACACCCTTCTCTCCTTCTCAGCCTTCTTCTCTCCCTTTCCTCTCTCTTTCACATCTCTCCATCTCTCTCTCACTTGCCCTGCCTCTCTCTCTCCTTGTCTCTCTCTTTCACGCACGCACGCTCCCCATCTCCCTCTCTCTCGCCTCTCTCTCTCGCTCCCTCTCTCGCTCCCTCTCTCGCTCCCTCTCTTGCCTCTCTCTCGCCTCTCTCACCCCTCTCTCTTGCCCTGTCTTTCTCTCTCTCTCTCGCCCCTCTCTCTCTCTCCCTGCTCCTTCACTCTCCCTCCACATACTCTCTCTCATCCACTCTCGTTCTGTCGCTCTCTCCCCACCATCTTGCCCCTCTGTATATGTTTGTCTGTCTGTCTGTCTCTCTCTGACTCGACCCAGCCACCCCCCCACCTTGCTTGCTCACTCTCTCTCGATTCACTGTCGCCTCATCTCCCTCTCTCTTTCCTCCCTCTCTCTTCCCTCCCTCTCTCTCTCATTCTCACCCCCGTCTCTCTCTGTATTGCCCCCTCTCTTGACCCCCTCCCTCTGTCTCTCTTTTGCTCAGCTGCTCTCTTTCTCTCGCTCAGCCTCTCTCTCCTGTTTGCCCTGTGTGTCTCTCTCTCTCCCTCTCTCACCCATCTCTCTCACCCCACTCTTTCGCTCCCTCGCTCTCATCCTCTCTCTCTCTCCAGCTGTCCTCTTCGTCCTCACTCTCTCTCGAGAACCCTCTCACGCGCCCTTCTCTCCTTTTCACCCTTCCTCTCTCTCTTTCACCATCTCTCCATCTCTCTCTCTCTCACTCGCCCTGCCTCTCTCTCCTTGTCTATCTTTCACACACGCGCGTCCCCTCTCTACTTTTCTCTCTCTCTCTGTCCATCTTGCTCTCGCCGACTCTCTTCTGTCCCCTTATTCTCTCTCTCTCATTTCTTTTCTCCCTCCCTCCCTCTGACTCTCTCTCTCTGTCTCTCTCTATCTCTCTCGCCCTGTCTTGCCCCTGCGCCCGCGCTATCACCCTCTCTCTCTCCTACCCCCTATCTGTCAAACCCCCTCTCATGGAATCTTCTCACCTTCTTGCCCTTCCCCTCTCTCTCTCCCATCTCTATCACCATCCGTCTCTCTCTCTCTCTCTCTCTCTCTCTCCCTCTCCGCCCATCACCCTCTTTCTTGTCCTCGCTCTCTCTCTCTCATCCCCTTTCTTTCTGCCTCGTCTCCTCTCTTTCGACCCCTCTCTCTCACCACCTCTATCACTCTTTTGCCTTTCTCTCTCTCTCAAAACCCGTTTCTCTCTTTCTTGCTCCTTCTGTCTCTTTTGCTCCCTCTCCCTCTCATCCCACCTCAATTTCGCTTGCCTATCTCTCTTTCTCACTCTCTTACCACCTCCCTCTCTCGCTCCTTCTTTCTCTCAACCCCCCTCTCCTTGCTCCTCCTTCTCTCTCTCTTGCCCTCCTCTCTCTCACTCCCTCTCTCTCTCTCGCCCTCTCACTCACTCTCTCACCCTCTCCCTTGCCCCTCTCTCTCTCTCACCCCATCTCTCTCTCTCTCTCGCCCCTTCTCTCTTGCCCCCTCTTTCTCACATCTTACTCTCGCCCCCTCTCTCTCGACCCCCATCTCTCCCCTCTCTCTCTCTCGTCCCTCTCTCACTCATTGCCCTCTCTCTCTCATCACCCTCTCTCTGTCCCCCCCCTCGCTCCTCTCTCTCTCTCTCTCAACCCCCCTCTCTCTCTCGTACCCCCCCCGTATCTCTCTCGTCTCTGTCTCTCATTATCTCTCTCCTTCCCTCACCCTATCTCTCTCTTGTTTTCCTCTTTCTCTCCCAGCTCCTTCTCTCTCTCTACCTTCTCTCACTCTCGTGCCCTCTCCCTCGGTATCTCTCTCTCTGTCTCCCCACCTACCTGTTTCTCTTTGACTGAATCTCTCTCCCTCCTCTACCTCCCTCCCTCTCTCTCTGACACTCTGTCTCCCTGATCCTTCCCTCTCCCTCTGACCCAGAGACTGGGGGGTGGGGGAGGTGTTAGTGGGGCTGCATGTGGGGGGAGGGATGAGAGCATAGAGAGATGATGGCGGTAAGAGGAGGGGAAAATGGGGTAGAGACCGAATTGCGGGAGGGAGACAGATATGGCAGAGTGAGGGTGAGGGGGAGAGGAAAGAGTGGAGGCACGTTGAGAAACGGGGGTTGATGGTGTGTGTGAGGGAGAGAGGGAGAGAAAGAGTGAGTGTGCAGAAAGAGAGAGGGGGGAGAGAAGTGATGAGAAAGTGTAGGGGAGAGAAAATGGGGAGGCCATTCTGCAGTGGAGGGGACAGAGGGAGTTAAACCTGTTATAAGTGATTTCTGTCTAGGCTTTCTGAATCTCCGGAGAATAGTTCCTGACACTCGGCTAACTATTCTACTCTAGGGATCTGATTCAGAACAACCGGGTTCCGCCTCCGAACTCTGCCAACCGCAGACTGTCCTTTAACCCTTGTATCAAGGGAGACTGTCCGCAAGGTTAAGTTCAAAAAGGACAGACACCAAGTTGACTGGAATCGACCTTTATCCCCACCGGCTGTCACTTCTCCCGTGGCAAATCGAAATACTGCGAGACATACACAGATGGAGCAACAGATGTTTATTCAATCTTCGAAGATTGGGCGAGTTTCCAAAAGGGACTTCGGAAATCGCGCCGGAAGATTTTGCAGCACTAATACTTATACATTATTTTTCCATTCAAATACATTGGTGATAATTTCATTGGTTTAAACATCTCACGCTATGGATTTTCTTACATTAAAAATCATTAATGACAATTCCATTGGTTAAAGCATTTCACGCTTTTCTCTGCCAATTTCTTTAATTAAAATGTTATATTATTTTACAATTTCTGCTATTTGGCACATTCCTTTATTATATTCGTGTTCTACTAGTTATAACATTTATTGATTTTTGTGTATGTCATGAAAAGAGCTTTCATTGTATTTTGCCCTCTGTGTCTAACTGAAGCATTCCTTGGTTTCTTGCCCAAGGTTACCATGTTCCTGGCTTTACAGAGGTAACTTCTAGTTCATGCTTCATTATGGCCTAGTCAATCATTAGTTTCATAATTTAGCTTCTATTCATTAAACCTCAGTTTTAGTACAGAAATTACCCCACTCATACCAAGAGAGTGTGTGTGTGTGAGTGAGTGTGTGTGTAGGTGTGTGTACGTGTGTGTGTGTGTGTGTGTATAGGTGTGTGTGTGTGTATAGGTGTGTGTATGTGTATGAGTGAGTGTGTGTGTGTGTGTGTAGGTGTGTGTATGTGTGTGGGTTTATGTGTGAGGTGTGTGTGTGTGTGTGTGAATGTATGAGTAGAATATGTGTGTGTGTGTGTGTGTGTATAAATGCATGAAACTGCAGAAATTACATTAACCATATTATATCAATCCCCCCTGTCTTTTTATGCAGTCTGTAATTTCTGCAACATAATCATGGCCTGTCTATTCCAATCAGCCTCAGGATCATTTGCATCAGCTTGAAGGTGAATGCCCACAACTGTATGCGGGTCACTCTTAATCAAAGTAGTCTCAATAAGGCGGGTAATTAGACCACGCAGACATGGAATTATACAACAGCCCAAAGCAACTAAAATCCCGATTACCAACAGAAGTGTAATCACCATTGAGACCATCACCCCCTTCCATTTATCGAACCACCGCTCTAGCCAGCCAGTCCAATTAGTATTTACACCTGAATTCTCAGCTATCTCATCAGCCAGTGCCTGGAGACCTTCCAGGGCACGGGTCACCGAGCCATCAGGGGCCGTATTGTTGGGAATAAAAGTACAACATTGAGAGCCTATCATGACACAAACGCCCCCCTTTTCAGCTAAGAGCATGTCCAAGGCCAGTCTATTTTCCCAAGCCATACGACTGGTGGCATCCAGTTATTCGGCCAAACCCTTTACTGCATCTCTAGTATGGTTAATAAACCGTGCTTGGTTATAATAAATGTAGTTTATCCAATCCACATTCTTATTAATAGTAACCCACCAGAATAGGGATGATTCAAAGCCTGCTGAAGTCTGGTTACGAGCTTTGAACTCATCAGGCATCCCCCCTAGGGACCCCTATTGAATCAAGATAAATCCTTTCATCAACAGAAGTGGGTAGCAGTGATCTCTTATCTCTTCCTTTTCTCCCAACTAACTGTTCTCTTTCAAATGCCAAGGTGAATGGTATTGCCAATTGTACAATTGCACATATCCCCTTCCAATCAGGGGGCAGGGTGGGTCTCAGTAGTTTTCCTCCACAATACCACCACAGATCCGCTCGGGGAACGTTTAAAGATGAGTAATTTCTTCCTTCCACTGCTTCAGTAACGTTTTTAATCACCGAACCCAATCTCAGCTCCCCCAAATCAATAGATCCACCCTGTCTATAAACACACGATGTGTGATTCCCAACAGCGGCAGAAAACACAGGGGGAGCTTGCCTCTTATGTCCTTTTAAGGAAGAGAACATCAAAGACAAAGAGGCACAATTCAGATTTTTCCATGCAGTCTCATCTTGATATAGGGCTATCATGCATTCCATGCCCTGTTTGTTTCGCTCCCACCCGAGCGGAAAGGGAACTACCTGAGACACTGTCCTACCGGAGGCACATGCATAGCAATTGCTTTTGTTCAGACTTTTTACAGTATATTTAACCCATTAAATCCAGGCATTTGTTTCTCCATATCCTGTTTCTATTTCAAGAGTCTGTCTCAGGTCTTTAACCTCTATAACCTGCAGTGACTTTGGATCAGTGTAAGGGGTTAAAGGTTGCAGTTTAGAATCAAGGAATCCCAAAGGCTGTCCCCGTCCGACGCCAATTCAAAAATAGCAGCCCACAAAACGCTTCCCATACACTGTCATCTCTATCTTTAAATCTTTACTCAGGAGTTGGGACCCATTTTTATGGGGAAATGAGTCTTCAGAGGAAGCATTTTTAATGGTGAGATATATATAGGATGACACTTCCTGTCAAAACAGTTTAGGGCTGGGCTAAAGGGGGCTCTATGGATAGTGATGCTAGGCGGTGGCTTTTGCGGTTCGGTAGGGTGTGAAGAAATATCTTGGAGGAAAGATATTCCCTTTGAAACTCTACATCTGGGCATTCTACTTCGGCTGCAAGCATCAATTTTTATAACTTGTGGAAATTCCGATACAGAAATCATTAACACAACATCTGAAAAAGATATATGAGCAAAACTCAGAAGTAACAGGAATAGCAGCATAATTCCGACTAGTGCTAAGAACTTAAACAATATATCAAAGCACAAAACAAGGTTAACATACAATTCTGAAGAAACAGTCCCCGCACTCACGTCGCCATAGTATAGTCAGTTAATCAAAGTCTGTTCAGTCTGAGTTATAGTGGGTCACGTGTTGATTCGGCTGTCCAGACTCCTTTCTTAACTGGAGAGGTTACTGGCCATTTGCCAGCCTTTCTCCGCCGTTCAGTGGTGAGGAGTACTAGGAACGGGCCGTCCCACACAAGTTCGAGAGTTAGCTGTTGTCAATGTTTGATCAAATCCCCTTCACCGGGTTCAATAGTGTGCACAGCGAAATCCAGAGGTGGTGTCTGAGTCAGGAATCCCTGGTGGAGTAAACGAGGAACAGCGAAGCCCAGGGTCTCAACATATTTACAGATACACATATCTCGTGACTCAAGCTCTAGGTGATAAACACTCAAACATTCAGGCACTAGCGAACAGATGACTTTCAGCCAGAAACACAACAAAATGTGATAGCTTCCGTTCTCTCTCTGTAGGTCCTCACACACAGCCAATCTCTCTCTCTCTCTCTCTCTCTCTCATACGGTGTTGGTCTCTCTATCTATGTCTGCCTGTCACTGTCTCCTGTGTCTGCGCATCGGAGCTCATAGCGACCTCCCCTCGACTACCAGGTCTTCAAGTGCTAATTCTTTTCCCCAACTATCTCCACTCGCAGTCTCCAGTACTGCTGGGCAGTCCCCATGTGGCAGATCTCCCCCCCCTTTTTCCCGGAGGTCACTGCTCTACATATGGAACTGTTCAGGGTCGGTTGTCAGTAACATTTTAATTCTTTCAAGCACATCGCAGTTGTCAAATGTAATGTTTTCCCTGTGTCTGGGCGCATCCGCCCCCGGAGCTCCCGCTCCCTACCTACCGCTGTTCAATGCAGCCCTACGCGCCGTATAGCCCCCACGAACAATCTCAGCGCAATACAGTCTACTTACTGTCTCAACGTCCTGAAACTCACTCTCAAGTTACCCATATTAATTCGCATCTACCCTCAGAGTTTCTGTTCCCCCTTGCCTTATCAGCAGCCTGTTTCTTTGTACATCTATTCCGGAGCCACTGCTCCCCTGCCTCATTTTCCTGAAGGTGGATACCACCCCTCATGTGAATTTGGAATTGTTCTAACTTATTACTACCTTGCACTCAATCTCATGAATGGTCCTCCTTTCCATAAGAAGTCAGCCGGATTTGAACATGCGCCCACCTCTATCTTAAGGTCCTCTCTATCTAAGAGCACTGCCTCATATTTCAGGATTCGGGAGTCTGTGAGCCATCGTCCCGCTTTTTGATTCAGAATAGTGCGGACTTGGTGAGGAGTAACCACAGTCAGTGGTGCTCCAAACGTCAGTTTCTGGCTTTCTTCCACTAGCTTAGCAGTGGCTGCTACTGCTTGTACACATTCGGGCCAACCCCATGAAACGGGGTCTAGGATTCTGGAGAGGAAAGCTACAGGTTTTCTATGTCCACCCCATTCCTGAGTCAAGACCCCAAAAGCTGTCCCGTGTTTGGCATTAACAAAGAGTCTAAAATCTTTATTAAAATCTGGCAAGCTCAAAACCGGTGCTGTAACTAATTTTTTTTCTTTTAAAGTTTCAATCAGCATTTTTCCTTCTGGGTCCCATTAACCCTGTCCGGAGCCTCCGCTGTTAGCTGCAGGTATAGCCTTTTCGTGAGAGTAGCATAATCATCTATCCAGAGTCTGCAATAACCCAGCAAACCCAGGAACTTTCGGAGTTCCCTTTTAGTTCGGGGTAGTCCTAATTCTACAATTCCTTTTATTCTTTCAGGGCTTATTCTCTTCTGCCCTTGACTGATCAAATGCCCTAAATATCTTACTTCCCGTTCCACATACTGTAGTTTGTTCTGACTAACTCGCAGTCCCTTCACTGCAAGATAGTTTAATAAATCATTGGCTCCCTGCTGTGTGTCAGTTTGGGTGGGACCGGACAACAGGAGGTCGTCCACATACTGAATTAACTTTAAAGTTGGTCTTAAAGTCAAGCCCTCAAGAACTTGTTCTAGGATCTGTCCAAACAAGTTTGGTGACTCGGTAAAACCTTCAGCTAAGACAGTCCACCTATACTGCTGTTTTCTCCCAGTATCAGGGTCCTCCTTAAGTTCTAATAAAATCATATCATGAGAAAAAAAAATAACGTTGAGCATTCATAAAATTACAATCAAAAATAGCACACTGAATCAAATGACAAACAACAAGTTTCACACATAAAACCATTAACAAACAGATGAATTCAAGCCAGAGCACAAAGTGTTAAACTGCTTGTTAGCTGAGAAGCCTTTTTTAAAAAAAAATCCATACACAAACACAAATTCTCACATCCACAGAGACTTTTTTTTACAATCAAATTTACACACACACAGACACACATAAATCTTCACCAACACAAAATTCCTATCGGGGGCCGGCCCACAAAGACATAAATATTCAGATTTAGATAACCACCTTATTTATCCGACTCCTTTTGTCTTTCATACAGTCCTCCCTTACTACTGCTACCATTATCTTAGCCTTCCGTTCCTCCGTCATTATGCCTCTCTATACAAATACTTTCTGAACCTCCTGTAACAACTCCGACTCATTTCTACCGTTCCCGTCCTCTATCTTAGACTTAGACTTAGAGTGTGGAAACAGGCCCTTCGGCCCAACAAGTCCACACCGACCCGCCGAAGCGCAACCCACCCATACCCCTACATTTACCCCTTACCTAACACTACGGGCAATTTAGCTTGGCCAATTCACCTGACCCGCACATCTTTGTGACTGTGGGAGGAAACCGGAGCACCCGGAGGAAACCCACGCAGACACGGGGAGAACGTGCAAACTCCACACAGTCAGTCGCCTGAGTCGGGAATTGAACCCGGGTCTACAGGCGCTGTGAGGCAGCAGTGCTAACCACTGTGCCACCGTGCCGCCCTGTAACTTCTTCTGGATATCAGGCCATGCCTTTGTCACGAAGTGAACCTTTACCATCCGTCATCCTATTTCCCCATCTGGGTCTATACCCGAACATTTCCTAACCGACTCCCTTAATCTGTGTCAGAATGCACAGGGAGACTCGTCCTTTCCCTGCCTCAGGTCGAAAACCTTGGCTAAATTTTGTTGTTTGGGGATGCAAGTTTGTATCCCTTGGATTATCAAATTTTGCATGTCTAACATATTATTCCACCCTTCTATATTGTGGTGGTCCCAGTTAGGGTTCTGAAGGGGATATTTGTCTTCACCCCTAACCATCCCCCTCTCATGCCAAATTGTCCGGCAAGCTTAATACCGGCACTGCTACTAGTTTTTTTAATCTCAATTAACACTTTCCCTATCCAGTATCCCCATATAAGTCTCCTTTCTCCCCCAGTAAATAGTATATTCAAAAATAGACATTAACTCAGCCCACATATACAGACTGGGCCTCAAAAATAAATTAATTTGTTCTGACAATCCTATCGGATTCTCATCCAGGACCGTCATTTCCTTTTAAATGTTCCGACCTTCCCACTGGTGAGGGGGTCACACACAAACCCAATCTCCTTGTCCCCTATCGGCACTTTAGTCGATACGTTCTTCCTTTTTTTAAAGAAATATTGCAATGTTCCTAGCTTCTCATATCCTCAAACCCCAATTTATTAATTCATGCTTGACTAACTATAAAGCCTGTTCCTAACTTGTAAACATATTTATATATTTACGTCCATTTATTCAGTATTTAATATTTAAAATGTAAAATGCATATAGTTCCCAATTTTAAAATCCACTGTAATCACCCAGATTTAGTACCCTAATTTAGATCCAAAATTAGTTTTCTTATGTACTCCTGACCAATTATTTCTCAATTACAACACTTTAGGTCGTAAAATAATCAGAGCTGTCTTACAATAATTTGTCAATTCAAGTTTAAAAAAAATTCTAATGGCCGAATCCAAGGTCTCAGATAATAACCATGGAAGTTATCGTCTTTTTTTCCCGACAGTCTACTGTTGAACTGGAACTACAACTGTCCTTCACATATTGAAAATAAATCATATTAAGTTTACATAAAAATCACATTTAAAACAATCCTGGAACTCAAGCTCCAGTGAATAAAACTTCCTCATTCAATCACCAACAAACCAATGTGCATTCAAACCGAATCACAGAGGGTTAAATGTTTTGCGAGCAGTTCTCGCACTCTCTCTCTCTCTGTCGGTCTTACTGCAAGCTGCTGGTAAAAAAATAAACTTCAGTTGTCTTATATCATTTGAGTTTAATGGGGCTACAACAAATCCTGTGGTCCGTTCCCCAAACGGGACCTCCCGTAGGGGAGACAGTCTCACTACTTCTTTATCACCTTTTCCCCTCATCTCTCTCTCCTTTAGTCGTGCAGATCTCCTTACCCCCTCAGCCCCTGCTGCTGTGGCTTCCACGTCCCCTTCGCCAGATCCCTTGGATCCCGCTCCCTGATTCTCCAATGGCCGCTGCCGTTGTTCCTCCTGAAGAGCATATGGCGGGGGTGCCACAGGCGGAGGTAAGTTCTCTAACACTTCCCACTTACTCTCTTTCAGTGGGGTTAAAGGATATAAGGGTACTGGGGTTGGAGCAGTTGCTGTCAGGTTCCCTACCCAACATGCAGCATACTCGCTCTCCTTTAAACCTGGATTCTGTTTATTCTTTACATAATCATTTAAAATTTGACAAACCCAATCCTCGTCCGATCCAAATTTTGGCCAGATCACTGATGGCGGACGGATGGGTTCTTTTACCCAAACAAAACAACAGTATTTTATCATTTCCTTTTTCTTTAAGCCTCGACTTTCGTAGGGACTCCAATTCCCCAATTTTCGTCCCAGCGGACTATCAAGGGGAATTTTTGGGGTTTCGTCTTCCCGTTCCTTTTTAGACCTGGAACCTCGGCCACCCATGGTTGGTCTTCAGGCTAACCTACACTCTGGTTACTCAATTAACCCTTGTATCCCGGTTACCTGTCACAACCACCGAGTCGACAAGGCAGTGTACCCTTCTCAATTCCGCGAAAACCCCAAATACCAGAGAAGGTTCTTACCCTGATCCGTGCACGGAGTTGTCCGACTCAAAGTAAAAAATCACCTTTTTACTTTTCGAAGCTTCAACCTTTTTACTTTATTGCGAGCGCCACCTATTCACATCGTTTGCTTAAACATCTGTGTGTGTCACAGTGTCCCAGAATCATTCAGAGCCTCCCGTGGGAGTTCTGTTTAGGAACCCGGACACGAGCCCCCAAATTTGTTATAAGTGATTTCTGTCTAGGCTTTCTGAATCTCCGGAGAATAGTTCCTGACACTCGGCTAACTATTCTACTCTAGGGATCTGATTCAGAACAACCGGGTTCCGCCTCCGAACTCTGCCAACCGCGGACTGTCCTTTAACCCTTGTATCAAGGGAGACTGTCCGCAAGGTTAAGTTCAAAAAGGACAGACACCAAGTTGACTGGAATCGACCTTTATCCCCACCGGCTGTCACTTCTCCCGTGGCAAATCGAAATACTGCGAGACATACACAGACGGAGCAACAGATGTTTATTCAATCTTCGAAGATTGGGCGAGTTTCCAAAAGGGACTTTGGAAATCGCGCCGGAAGATTTTACAGCACTAATACTTATACATTATTTTTCCATTCAAATACATTGGTGAAAATTTCATTGGTTTAAACATCTCACGCTATGGATTTTCTTACATTAAAAATCATTAATGACAATTCCATTGGTTAAAGCATTTCACGTTTTTTCTGCCAATATCTTTAATTAAAATGTTATATTATTTTACAATTTCTGCTATTTGGCACATTCCTTTATTATATTCGTGTTCTACTAGTTATAACATTTATTGATTTTTGTGTATGTCATGAAAAGAGCTTTCATTGTATTTTGCCCTCTGTGTCTAACTGAAGCATTCCTTGGTTTCTTGCCCAAGGTTACCATGTTCCTGGCTTTACAGAGGTAACTTCTAGTTCATGCTTCATTATGGCCTAGTCAATCATTAGTTTCATAATTTAGCTTCTATTCATTAAACCTCAGTTTTAGTACAGAAATTACCCCACTCATACCAAGAGAGTGTGTGTGTGTGAGTGAGTGTGTGTGTAGGTGTGTGTATGTGTGTGGGTTTATGTGTGAGGTGTGTGTAGGTGTGTGTATGTGTGTGGGTTTATGTGTGAGGTGTGTGTGTGTGAGTGTGTGTGTAGGTGTGTGTATGTGTATGAGTGAGTGTGTGTGTGTATAGGTGTGTGTATGTGTGTGGGTTTATGTGTGAGGTGTGTGTGTGTGTGTGTGTTATGTGTGTGTCTGTGTGTGTGAATGTATGAGTAGAATGTGTGTGTGTGTGTATAAATGCATGAAACTGCAGAAATTACATTAACCATATTATATCAAACCCAGCTCCTGATCTCAAGGCGCGGTGCCCTCCCCTTCCCTGAGGACCAGGCCTTGGGGCTGAGGCTGTCTCTCTCCATCTCAGCTTCTCCAACACAAAGACACAAAACAACATCAGTCACTCTGCTGCTCGGCATGCTTTAATGAACATTTTTATTGTTTACAAATGGAAGTGATGGATACAGTCAGTGGGATGGTGCCTTTTCTCACTGGCCCCTGAGTTGTGAGAAACATTGAAATGTTTCCCTGTAACCCCCCCTGTGGAGAAGGATGGACAAACCAGCGTTACCCTCAGTCTGTTACCATAGCGACAGGCTACTCCATCACTGAAACACTGAACTGAAATAAGAAAATCCCGGATGGTGTGATTAATGAGGGAATTTGATGGATGGATGGATTTGGGTGAAGGGATATTTCAGCACATTCTTCAGCTGCTGCCTGAACTTAGTCTGGGTCACGGCATAAATCGCGGTGTTTGTGCAGCAACTGAGGAGCTGCAGCATGAAGCCCAATTCCCCCACAAAGGGATCGAGATACACAGAGTAATACCCAATATCATCCATCCGGTACCAGATAGAATACAGCATTAACGTTGACCATAACAGGATGAAATTGGCCGAGATCACAAACAGTAAAATGATGGATTTCTTTCGGTTTCTCATTTCTGTGTCAGACTGAGCGTCCCCATTGGTGTGAGTGCGGAGCCTCCTGCGGGCTCTGCTGGTCACTAAAATGTGTCTGACAGTGAGAACATTGAGCAGCAGAATCAGGAGAAATGGGACACCCGGGGTTAGAATGTGGTGGAGGAACTCAATTGTGACCCAGACAATGGAGTAACGAACAGCGTCTGTTACATCACAAAACCAGGGGAGGTTCACCAGCCAATACCGAGCCGAGAGCATAAAATACCAGGAAATGTTCTTTAAACAGCTCAGCACAGTCACTGCTCCCAGAACCACAGCCGTCGTTTTCTCACTGCAATATTTACTTTTCAGCTTCTGGCAACAAATGGCCACAAACCGATCGAAGGTGAAAGTGACGGTGAACCAGACAGAGCAGTCAGTGGCTGCATAAACAAGGATGGCGTGGATATTACACACGGGGACGGAGTCCCTCAGGAAATCAAAGTGTTCCCGATAAACAATGGGAATATGTCTCAGTATCAGGTCGAGGATAATGACCAGGAGATCCGCCGCTGCCATGGCCCCCAGGTAACGCCTGACACATGGAGACAATCCACAATCTTTATAAAGCAGGACGTAGATGGTCACTACGTTAACTGTGAGGAAGGAAAACAAACCCATTATCCATCAGCCTGGAGGCAAAGGGACCCATTTGATTGGGGACGCAGAGAGATTTTCAAATGTGTCCCAGTATTCAGGGATTTATTAAAATAATTGGAGCTGGAATAACAAATGGGAAGGTCAGAATTAATGACAAAAATGTCAGTTATAGAATGTTGGGGACAGAACGTTCCGGGGAATGTCAGTTATAGAATGTCGGGGACAGAACGTTCCGGGGAATGTCAGTTATAGAATGTTGGGGACAGAACATTCCGGGTTATGTCAGTTATAGTATGTCGGGGTCAGAAAATTCCGGGAAATGTCAGGTATAGAATGTCGGGGACAGAATGTTCCGGGGAATGTCAGTTATAGAATGTTGGGCACAGAACTTTCCGGGGAATGTCAGTTATAGAATGTCAGGGACAGAAAATTCTGGGGAATGTCAGTTATAGGATGTTGGGTACAGAACGTCCTGGGGAATGTCAGTTATTGAATGTTGGGGACAGAACGTTCCAGGGAATGTCAGTTATAGAATGTTGGGGTCAGAAAATTCCGGGGAATGTCAGTTATAGAATGTCGGGGTCAGAACGTCCCGGGGATTGTCAGTTATAGAATGTCGGGGACAGAACATTCCGGGGAGTATCAGTTACAGAATGTTGGGGAAAGAACCTTCCGGGGAATGTCAGTTATTAAATGTTAGGGACAGAACGTTCCGGGCAGTGTCACTTATAGAATGTCGGGGACAGAACGTTCCGGGGAATGACAGTTATAGAATGTCGGGGACAGAACCTCCCAGGGAATGTCATTTATAGGTTGTTGGGCACAGAACGTTCTGGGGAATGTCGGTTATAGAATGTCGGGGACAGAAATTTCTGGGGAATGTCAGTTATAGGATGTTGGGCACAGAACATTCTGGGGAATGTCAGTTACAGAATGTCAGGGACAGAAAGTTCCGCAGAATGTCAGTTATAGGATGTTGGAGACAGAACTTTCCGGGAAGTGTCAGTTATAGAATATCAGGGACAGAACTTTCCGGGGAATGTCAGTTATAGAATGTTGGAGACAGAACGTTCCGAGGATCTCCTTCAACTGTCCATCACCTTCCCCCCACTACCCCCCACTCCCATCCACCTTACCAACATGATGTACTGTGCACAGGCTGCATATCTGTTCAGCACGGGGAGCTGTGCAGACCACAGCAGAGCACTAATGTGTGAACCTGAAACAAATATCCATCCAGCATAAGGAGCTACACAAACCACATCAATGCATTATCCATAAACCTCAACCGTACATTGTGACCAACACAGCGACGTGTGCAGTGATCACCCGTCAATTAATCTGAAAACCAGGAGCAGTTCCTCTCACAGCATGTAGGACTGTGTACACCACCCCAGTGCATTGATCTGTAAACCAGGAGCCGTTACCCTCCCAGCATGTAGGGCTGTGTACGCCACTCCAATGCATTGATCTGTAAACCAGGAGCAGTTACCCTCCCAACATGTAGGACTGTGTACACCCCCCAGGTGCATTGATCTGTAAACCAGGAGGAGTTACCCACCCAACATGTAGGGCTGTGTACACCACCCCAATGCATTGATCTGTAAACCAGGAGCAGTTACCCTCCCAGCATGTAGGACTGTGTACCCCACCCCAGTACATTGATCTGTAAACCAGGAGCAGTTACCCTCCCAGCATGTAGGACTGTGTACCCCACCCCAATGGATTGATCTGTAAACCAGGAGCAGTTACCCTCCCAGCATGTAGAGCTCTGTACACCAACCCACTGCATTATTCAGTAACACTGTGTTAGATCCCTGCTCAGTATGGGGAAACTTGCAACCCATGCTGGAAGTGACTGGATGTGCTGCCCCCACCCATTTACAGCTCCATATCTCCATTGTACCAAAAAAAGGGGGTGCTGTGGATGTGAACATCACTGCCAGAGAGAGATGGCGGGGGAGTCAGTTTAAATATCACCACATAGGAGTGGTTTGGGGTATAGACAGAGAGGGGGAGACTGAGAGACATTGTCATGGAAGGATGTGTTCCCAGGTTTCAGAATGCTGAAATTTAGACAATTCGATAGCATCCTGTAACATGAACCAGTAAAGATGGGAAAAAGGGATATTGGTGTGAGGCCAGATGAGCATTTGTTCTGCATCTTTGTTACTGGAATTGCTTTCAACAGAATCTATGACTCATAGGGCAGATTCTAACAATAATTGATGTTTGTTTGATTTTCCTTGAGTGTGACAGAGGGATCGTCCACACGAGGCTGAGCTAGTTTCCTGGTGCTATCGTTAACTACCAGCCCACCCATGGTGTCTCTCTCATTCAATTCTCCCACCCATCATGGTTGGAGGTACTCACCATCGCCCGGATGCCCCGGATATTCCGTGATCCCTGGCACTGGTGCCATCTTTAAAAGGCCAATGGGCACACGGTTGAGCTTTCTCAGTTCGGAGCTGCCCTGCACAGTTTACCTCAAGTATGGCAGATCATGGGCAATTACACCGCGGTTTGTCAACAGGGGCACAGAGGTCCTGGTGGATAGGCTAGTACAGAGGAGGACCATTCTCTTTCCAGAGGAGGCCACACCACCAGACCCACAGAGCATGGTCTGACCTCCCCACCTAGCTCAGTGCAGTATCTGCGGTCTGAAGAAATATCCAGCAATACAGGACAATCATCAATAACCTTCTCTGCTCTGTCAGGATAAGGGTCACCATATTCTCTCTGCTCCCTCACACACACTGTATATCTGTTATAGCAACGACCACAGAACAAGGCTCCTGTTCCGCCACTTTCACTACTGCATGCAGCACCTTCGCCCCCACCCCCCTCCTTTCCTCCACTTTACCCCATTCCCCAACACTAACAATGCTGAATGGATACAACATTGTGGACTGACTCCCTCCCGACACCTCACCATAACACCGTCCCCCACCTACACCAGCACTAACAGTAGAGCCACCTACCCCCACCCTCACTCCAGCCATCCCTTTCTCCCATTCCAGGAGAAACAGCCTGGAATAGGATAGAAAGGGCCAAGCCGGGTGATGGAGTGCCCGATATCCGTTCCCTCACCCCCCCTCCCCCAGCCATGAGGGGAGGACCCTGCTACGAACTGGAGAGGGCCGGGACGCCTCGTGTGGAGATTCTGAAACATCCATGTCCCACTGACTGAGTAATGAGCATTGTTCAGTGAAAGGCAATTCTCACTTTAAACCACTGGCAGCTCCATTTCCCCCCCGGCACAACTTAGAAGCTGTGGCCCTGATGCCATCTCCCTTTTGTGTCGAGCTGTTACAAATGGAATCCCCATGGTCTCGGTGGGCAGGAGGGTGGGCTTACAACACATCGTCACCACCACCTTCCTGGAAGGGAGCACCAAGACTCCCTCCTACACCTCCTCCTGTAAACAGCTCAGATACTGAAACTAATCGGTGATAGATACTGCCCTCCCCTTTGTCCTGACATCTTCAACAATCTATGCTCATATACACCCAGGACCCACTGCTCCTGCACCCCCTATTTAACGGTACGACCTGTTTTAAACTGTCTTTCATTGTCCTTCCTACTAAAGTGCATCACCTCACACAACTCTGCACTGATCCCTAGCTGCCATAAACCTGAACACTACACCAACGTGTGATTGTACTGTTAGAGTTCCACACTGTCCTCCGTAGACTTTACAATTCCTCCAGGTTTGGTGCCATCTACAAACATTGAGATTGTTATAGCGTCACAGTCACCATGAAACAACTGAAATCCTGCCACACTCACTAGTGTAAGCAAGTGAAATACTGATATATTCCCACAGACAGAGTCGAATAATGACACGCTGTCAATGGAGCAACAAAAATCCTCATACAAACCAGATGGAGTGAATGAAATATTGACAAACCATAGAGAAGAGAATTCCGGATTGGCTCCAAGTATCTGTATTGACATCAGGGTATTAATGTCATGAAGTCGAAAGTGTGTATGTACCTTTAAGAGAGAGGGAAAGCTGTTCTGAATTGAGAGCTTACAAGCACCTGTGATATGAGAGGATGGCAGACCCAGAGTGTGACAACGGAATATATGTCACATTTGGCTGTGAAATAGATCCCTGAGTGGTTGCTCTTTGGACAACACTTCGAATTTTACCAATCAGTTTAAATTATGCCACGGGATACTAAAACCAAATCAAGTTTGAATTTATTGGTTTTCGGAAGTTGAACCAATGAGATGATCCGACGTTGTGCATATTAAAAATGCAGGCATTTAGAAAATTGCAGATAGAGTAAATGCCATCAACACAGATGCAAGAGATTAGGAAACACTCTCTATCAAAGGTACCTTTTCATATGGAACATATTCGCAGTAAAAAGAAAGGAGATGATCCAGGAAGATCTATGGCCACAAGAGGACACACAAACAACAGCTGCTGTGTGATTTTGAAATTAAATGAGGGCAATTTTATTAAGTGTCTTATTGAAACAGTATATCGTTATAGAGTTGGAGTGTGGTAATAAGCAGTTAAGAGACAGGGGCTCTCAGAGTTCAGAATGCTTAATGTAAAAAGTTCACTTTCAGAGTTAAAACAAAATTGATGTTATTATGTAAACAGTGGAATTTGAGAGTTCTCTGGCACTCATATTTTAACAGTTTACGAGGCGAATTGAGCATTTCTTTATGTTTAGTTTAAGTTACCTAATGAGCTTCTCGCCGCGCCCTGACAATTCCCGTGTGTGTCTTTGTGTGGGGCAGGTCTGGCAGTCTCTGTGGTGCTTAAAGTAATGCAATGCCACCCTCTGCTAGCCTGCCCACGCCACTGCACCGGCATTGGCAGAGGGTGAAAACCAACAGGGATTCATTCAGAGAGGGGGAGGGGGAGGGCAGATGCTCACAGCACCATCCAAACTGATGTCTTATCCGTGTACTGGTCTAAATGTCCTTTAAACATTCTAACTGTCCCTGCTTTCACCACTTCCTCTGGGAGTTCATTCCACACATAAGTCAGATTCTGACTAAAATAATTACCTCTCATGAGTTTTGTAAATGTTTTTCCTCACACCTTAAAATATCCCTCAGTTTTGAGTCCCCAGTTGTAGGGTAAAGACATCAGCCCTTCAGCTTATCTGTACCCCTCATTATTTTAAAAACCTCTGTAAAGTTGCCCTTTAATCTCATACTCTCCATTGAAATGAGCCACAGTCTATCCAGCCTCTCCTTATTGCTCACTCCCTCCATTCCCAACAACATCCAGGTTAATGTCTGCTGAATCCTCTCCAGCTTAATAATATCAAGGTAAATAATATCAAAGTGAATAATCAAGGTATTTACTATGGGTGTGGAGACCAAAACTAGATGGTACAGGTTTAAGGTGAGTGGGGAACATTTAAAAGGGACATAAGAGGCAGCTTTTTCACCCAGAGGGTGGTGTGCCTATGGAATGAGTGGGCAGGGTGACCAGACTGGACACAGTATTACAGAGGGGGCCTCACCAATATCCTGTACAACCTCAACATAACGACCCAATTCCAATACTCAAAGGTCTGACCAATGAAGGCAAGTGTGTTAAACACCTCCTTAACCATACTATCTATCTGAAATGCAAATTTTAAAGAATTATACCTGACGGCCTAGGTCTCTGTTCTCCAACACTGCCAAAGGCCCTGCTTTTAATTGTATAGGTCCTGCTCTTGTTTGATTTACCAAATCCAATACCTCACATTAATCCAAACTAAACTCCATCTGCCACGCCTCAGCCCAGTGTGTGATATTACCACCTCCTCATTCTCCTCCTTTAAAATATCCTCCCCGTCTCCAGGATGCCTGCACACTCCGGCCTTTAGTTTCACAAAAAACCTGAGCTTGGGTTGCCCTGTGTGGTTAGGGGGACAAGGGACTGATTTCAGACACTGTCAATGGGGAGGAGAGGCTGGACATTAATCAGCGGCCTGGCGTCATTTCATTCTTTTAGGAAGAGGGCAGTCACACGTTCGAGGTAGGTAATAGTAATTGGTGTTTTGGGACCAGAAATTATGCTTTTTCTTTTACTGTGATGTTCAGTGATAAACATCTGTTTGAGACCCTTCATTGGGCTGAGCGAGTCTGCAGGAGTTCTTTCCCTAATATTGCAGACTACAAATAATAGTGATTAAAGACTTTCATAGTTAATTTTGATAGCACAGCACATGCACTTAATATGCTACAGTTGAGACAAACATCTTGCATTTGTTTAACAATGCAAAGTATTTTGTGTAGTTCAGTAATGGTAACTTGATTATAATAAATCCACACTGGTTTGAAAGCTTGCACTTAAAATATGACCCAAAATCTGGGTTTGGTAGTGTTGTCCCTGGCTCTGAACCAGAACTCTGGATTTGATTTTAATTCCTGAACTTGTGTGGTAGTGTTCCTAGCTTTGGACTATTAGGACCGGATTCAAGTTCTGCCTGTTGCAGAAGTATGCCACAGCATGTCAGAACAGGCTGATGAACAAATACATAGGAGAATAATGTTATAGCTTAGTATTGCATTTCAGAATTTAGGCCCGGAATGACTGAAAGCACAGCTATTCATTTGGAGTCACATTGATTGGAGTCACATTTTGCAGCAGTAGAGGTTTATAAAATCAGAATGATCATGGATAGGGTGAGTATTTAGGGTTTTCCCCCAGGTTATGGGCGTTCAAAACTAGGGGGCATTCGATGAAAGTGAGAGGGGAAAGGTTTTGAAGAGGCCTAAGAGGCACCTTTTCATGCAGAGGGTGGTGTGCGTATGGAATGAGCTGCCAGAGGAAGTGGTGGAGGCTGGTACAACTACAGCATGTAAAAGGCATCTGGGTACTGACAGGCCTGCTGAGCTTTTCCAACAATTTCTGTATTTGTTAAAAAATGCATACATTTTAACACAGGTATTCTAAGTACATTAAATATTTTATTTTTTACTGATGCAGGGGCATATAAACATATTTTCAAATTGACCAAGACCATTTTCTGCTCAAGGTATGGCTCTGTGCGAGACGGCAACAATGATGCACCTACATGGACCAGGGAATGTGATGGAGACATAGTTTGGACAATGTACAAGGAGAACTCACATGATCCAGTTTGGGAGAGGATGACATTACTGTGTGATTCAACTCAGAGAGGGAGACAATGTAATCTGTCTGAAAAGGAATGGCCTATTACACTCTCTCTCTCCCTCATTATTCCTCATCACAGCAATGTGTGTGAGGTAAAAAAAAACAACTATACGGTCATCATTACCATTCTCATTTTTAAAGAATTCATGCAGTCTGGAAACAGGCCTTTCGGCCCAACAAGTCCATAACAAACTTCCAAACAGTAACTTTGCCAGGCCCGTTCCCTGAGATTTACCTCTGACAAATGCACCTAACCTAAAAATCCCTGAACACTACAGACAACTTAGCATGATCAATCCACCTAATGTACACAGTTTGAGCTGTGGGAGGGAACTGGAACACCTATTAAAAGCTCACGCAGACAAAGGGAGAATGTACAAACCCCACACTGATAGTTGCCCAAGACTGGGATCAAGCCCACGTTCCTACTGCTTTGAGGTAGCAATGCTAACCACTGAGCCACTGTGCTACCCTTTGGGTGATTACTGACCAGAATTCATTGGAATTTTCTCACTGCCTAATGCAAAGGGAATTTAGCCAAATCCAACTGTCCCAGGATGAAATCCTATTGCTAGCAGCTTGTGTGAGTAGAATATCTTCAGAAGCTGAATCACATTTTGGACAATCTCGCAATTTTTCCTTTTGTCATAAATTACACTAATATTTGGACAAAGTTCTTTCAACTTCAAATTGCAGAGATTGTGTGTGTGTATGTGTGTGTGTGTGTGCCTCAGCATTTTAAACAGGGAAATATCGATTATATATTTGCAATAGACAAACGATTTGCCATTCATCTTTCCATCATAGTGTGAGTAACATTGTCTGGGTGATAAACGTGCAATTTTAGCAAATTAAAGAAACTAGCCTGACTTGTTCCTAAAACTGACCCTGACCCAGTCTGAGACCGATATCATCGGCCATATCACCAACTGGTTGCATTTAACATTTGTGAGCAGTGGAGGAGTGGGACTAGAAAAGGAAACAGTGACCCAAAAAGTCGGGGAGCTATAGACGGGTGAGCCTGGTGTCGGTGGTGGGTAAGTTGTTGGAGGGGATTCTGAGGGATAGTATTTACATACATTTGGGAAGTCAAGGGCTTATCGGGGTAGACAACGTGTCTTTCTGCATGGGAAACCATGTCTCATTAATTTGGTTGAGCTATATGAAGAGGTAAAAAAAGAAGATTGATGAAGGCAGTTTGGTAGACATTGTTGATATGGACCTCAGCATGGTGTTCATAACATTCCGATTAGTAGACAGATTATGGTGGGCGGCACGGTGGCACAGTGGTTAGCACTGCTTCCTCACAGTGCCAGAGACCCGGGTTCAATTCCCGCCTCAGGCGACTGACTGTGTGGAGTTTGCACGTTCTCCCCGTGTCTGCGTGGGTTTCCTCCGGGTGCTCCGGTTTCCTCCCACAGTCCAAAGATGTGTGGGTCAGGTGAATTAGCCATAGTGTTAGGTAAGGGGTAAATGTAGGGGTATGGGTGGGTTGCGGTTCGGTGGGTCGGTGTGGACTTGTTGGGCCGAAGGGCCTGTTTCCACACTGTAAGTAATCTAATCTAAAGGTTCGGTCACATGGGATACAGAAGAAGCTCATCACAATTGGCTTGAAGGAAGAGGGATATTTTTCAGACTGAGGCTTGTGACCAGCAGTGTGCTGGCAGAATCAGTACTGAGTTCACTGCATTTCATCATTTATGTCAAGAACTTAGATGTGGATATCGGGGCCATAGTTAGTAAGTTTACAGATGACATCAGAAATATGGTGCAGTAGATTATCTCAGAGTACAAGACCACAATCAGAGGGGACAAAGGGGCAGGGAGTGACAGATGAAGTTTAATTTAGATAAATATAAGGTTTTGCATTTTAGGAAGAAATTATACACTTAATGGCAAGGTCCTAGGGAGTGTTGTGGAACAAAGGGACCAAGGGCTGCAGGTACATTGTTTCTTGAAAGTGGAGTCGCAGGTAGACAGAGTGGGGCAGAACACAATTGGCACATTTGCCTTAATCAGTCAGAGCATTGAGTATAGGAGTTGTGGTGGCATGTTGCACCTGTACAGGATGTTGATGAGGCCACTTTAAGAAAACTGGATATAGCGCGGTTGTCTGCAGAAAAGATTTACACAGTGTCCCAGGACTGGAGGCTTGAGCTTCAGGGTGAGGTTGATTAGGTTGAGGTGTTTCCCCCTGGAGTGTCAGAGGCTGAAGAGTGACATTATAGAAGTTTATAAAATCATCAGGGGCATGGATATTCTGAACAGCCATGTTCTGCTCTTCAGGGTAGGGGAGACCAGATTCAGAGGCATAGGTTGAAAGGGAGAGGGCGAATGATTTAGAAGGGACCTGAAGATAAATGTTTCACCCAGAGAGTGGTGTGTGTATAGAAAGTGCTTTCAGAGGAAGTGCTGCAGGTGGTTACAATCGCACATTTAACAAGTATCTGAAAGAGGAGGGATATTGGCCAAATGCTGGCAAATGGGACGAGATCAGATTTGAATCTGATTGGAGTGAACAGATTGGACTAACGGGTCTGTTTCCGTTCTGCATGACTCTCTGATTCTATAAGAAGAATGACGAAAAATTCTGAAAGGACCTTGCAAGTGGAAATTCTCTTCACTGTAAGTTCATCGTGCCTCTATGTTCACATTGATTGAAAGCTGCATTACTAAATATTTGACAGGGAAGTGAGTCACGGATATTGGGATACAGACAGGAAAGTGGGGTTGAGTCCACAACTTGATCAGCCACAATCTTAGTTCCTGGTGGAGAAGGGTCAAAGTATCTAATGACCAACTCCTGATCCACTGCCCTATGTTTCTGTGTTCCATTCAGCCCCTCAAACCTGCTACACAGGAACAGTTGGAGGCCACTTCCTCCTATAATCTGGTGCACAGAAACAGAGGATACCAATGAGCCTCTCAAGACTGTCACACACGCTTTGAAGTGATTTTGGGAAATGTAATCGGAAAATCCAGGCACAGGTATGAAAGAGGCCCCTCATCTCTCTTCACAGAGCCTCCCCTCTCTGCAACTAGTGCTTCATTTGTTGGTCATGCTGTAGACGCAGACACACTCTGAATATAGCCCATATACTCACCAGAGATGGCTCACAAAATCATTTGGTCTTCCTGACTGCAATAATCAACAACATAACATTCATGAAAATAAATCCACTAACTTTCCAATAATAGAATGTGAGAACATCAGACACGGGCAGGTCATTCACTCCCCAAGCCTGCCTTGTCCTTCACTAAGATCATGACTGATCTGCTCTTGGTCTGAAATCCTCTTTCATACCCAATTCTTCATCGCCCTCAACTCTCTGTCAGGTCAATATCCAACTATCTCTTCAAATACTTTCAGTCATCTTGCTCCCTAACATTCTTCAGAAGAGAAATCCTGACATTCAATGCCATTTGTTTGAAGAAAACATGTGTTGTTCCTATATCATGGCCTATTGATATGGACAAAAGAAGTTGGCTCAAGGGTTCAGGTAAAAATGACTGGGCCTGATATCAAAGCAGTGGTTGGCTTTTGTTGACATCAAGGAGCTTAACAAAACTGGACTTAATGGGAATCAGAGTAAACTCTCCAGTGTTTGGAGTCAAACATGGCACAAAGGAAAATGTTCATCATCTCAGTCCTGGGACACTTCTGTGGGAGATCCTCAGGGTAGCTTCCTCTTCACAAACATCTTCAGCTGCTTCATCAATGTCTCCCCGCCCCCATCCTCCACAACATAAGATCAGAAGAGGGGATTGTCACTGAAGATTCCACAATGTTCAGAACATTTGTCCCCGTCAGCTCCTGAACCGGTCTCTGTCCATGTGCAGCAAGACCCAGACACCACTCAGGCTTGTGCTGTTAAATGGTCTGTAACATTCATGTAACAGCACTGCCTGGCACTGCACACTGCCACAGTAAAATAAGAGTTCATTCAGCAACTCACGCTGGTTTCACAGGAATATGAGGAAGTCATTCAGCCCACTGACAGTATTGGAGAAGAATGGAGGCCCATTCAGAGCCTCCAGCCTATTACGCAAGAACAGAAGGAGTCTAGAGAACCTCGAAAATATTTGAAAGTAGTAGCCTTGACTCTAATATTTTCATATTTTAAAGGAAACATATTGTAAACTGTCTGTCCCAGATGCAATGTGAATGGTCAAACTACTCGGTGTGAAGCAAACACTATTTAAACACGGAAGATAAAATGAAACCAAAGAAGGAGGAATTTCGAATAAAGTAATTCTATTGGACAAGTTAACAGAATAATAGATCGTGGAGCGATTACTAATGAACTCTTCCAATATAGGAAAATCGCATAAACACAGCCCCTGGCAAAAATGAATATTCAGACACAGAATGTCACAGACATTTCTCCAATCCAGGAATTAAAAACCGCATCAAGAGAAAATTCAGAGATAGTAGCAGCCAGTGGACATCCACTGAAGCTTCCAACTCTGTGGAGACCCCAATAGTTTCTGATGTTACTGAGAAACCAAAACCCAGAGATCCTAATCTGTGAGAGCTGGCCACACTCATTCAGGCTGCATTAAAATAAACCCAAGGCCTCCCTCGCTGTTTACCCAGTGGTCTTAACTATCCAGCTTGGTCACAATGGTTCAACCTCTCTCTGAAAAGAAACCAAGACAAAATAACATCATCACACTTGTCAGTACATCGAGCTGTCAAACAAGAACCGGGGGTAACCCAATCAGGCCCTTGGCCCTGTCCAATCGGACAAGGAAGAAGTCATATAGTCCTTTGAGTCAATTACACAGAAACAGAATGAGGCCATTCAGCCCCTTGAGTCACTTACACAGGAACAAGAGGAGGCCATTCAGCCCGTTGAGCCACTTATACAGGAACAGTAGGAGGCTATTCAGTCAGTTGAGTCATTATATCGGCACAGTAGGAGGCCATTCCCACCTCAATGCACCTCAGGGGCAGAATGGGGTAATTGATGCTGATCCTGATGAATGGCTTATGGCCGAAACATCGACTCTCCTGCTGTGCTTTTCCAGCAAACCACTGTCTATTCTGATCTCCAGCATCGGCAGTCCTCATTGTCTCCTAATTGATGCTCTAACATGATGAACAAGTGGAGCAGAGGCTGCATAGACAGACTGCTCCACGTTGTTCCTCGTAGCTCCGTCAGTCATGATACACACGTGGGACTTTAATGCAGTTTTCTATTGGTGAGGAGAGAAGCCATATGTCTTGTTTAAAGTCACAAGAAGGCACCTTCCATCTCTAAGAAACCAGCTTGGTGTTTTCTATGTAGGGTGGAAGCTGATGGGAATGGCTACCCATTTCAGATGGAAGGTATTGTGACTGCTGTTGGGGATTGTGAGCAACATAACGTTCAGTACGGGTTCACATGCCGATTAGATTACTTACAATGTGGAAACAGGCCTTCGGCCCAACAAGTCCACACCGACCCACAGAAGCGCAACCCACACAGACCCGTACTCCTACATTTATCCCTTCACCTACCACTATGGGCAATTTAACTTGGCCAATTCACCTAACCTTCACATTTTTGGACTGTGGGAGGAAACCGGAGGAAACCCACGCAGACACGGGGAGAATGTGCCAACTCCACACAGAGAGTTGCCTGAGGCGGGAATAGAACCCAGATCTCTGGCGCTGTGAGGTAGCAGTGCTAACCACTGTGCCGCCGTGCTGACTCCACATTAATGTGGGGAGAGTTAATTAAGGCATATAAACTATTAGGAAAGTCATGTTAGACTGATGAATGGACTCTCTAAGTTCAAATAATGCTGATCTTTTTCATGTTGATCTTGTCTAGTGCTTGTCCTGTGCAGTGTATCCTGTATGCCTTACTCTGTCGAAGTCTATTTCCACCCTATGATCTGTCTGGCCATGTTTACTATGATCTGCCTCCACTGCTCATAAATAGTGTTTCCCTGTACTGAGATACACGTGACAATAAATCAAACCAATCAATCCTGGGTAAAGTATGGAATTTCTCTCCCTGTCAATGTCTCTTTTGGAAATAAGCGATCGCTGCCACTCCTCGTGTTTCAGCATCACCATTTCTTCGTCTCTCACAGCTCTACCGATTAAGCACTCAGCTTCTTCACTCTATCCTCATGTTACCATCATCCGTGTCTGTGGTAAGGAGATCATTCCTTGCAATGGAGATCACATCTGTAGAGAGTGCCCCCAAAGTGCTCTCAGCAAGGCTCTACAACAGCCAGAAGATGGCTTTACTTATGTTCTCGAATTATCTTACAATGAAGGACAGCACACTATTGACTGCACCCATTACTTACACAGGGTCTGATTCAGAGCAGTCAGCATAGACTTGTGAGTGGGAGATCACGCTTCCCAAATTTGTTAGAGTTCATTGATGAAGTGACCAGGAAGGTTGATGAGGACAGAGTGGTAGATGTAGTCTCTATGGCTTTCAGTAAGGCCTTTGATAAGTTTCCACATGGCAAGCTGCTCAGGAAGGTTACATCATGTGGAATGCTGGGGGAACTGGCCAATTAGATACACATTTGGCTTGATGGTAGGAAGCAGAGGATTTAGTGGAAGGATGCTTGTCAGACTGGAGGCTGGGTCCATGGCTGTTTGTTATCTATGATTTGGTTGAGAATGTAGAAGGTATGATTTGTAAGTTTTCAGATGACACTTAAGTAAGTGGGAGCATTATCAGTGAGGAAGTTTATCAGAAATTGCAGCAGGACCTTAATCAGGTGGGGAAGTGGGCCGAGAATTGGCAAATGGATTTTAATATAGAAGTGTGAGGTCTTGCATTTTGGAAACTCAAATCAAGGTAGGAGTTTCATGGTGAATAGGAGGGTCTTAAGGGGTGCAGGTGCATGGTTCTCTAAGAGTGGAGTCACAGGTAGACGGGGCAGTGAAAACAGCTTTTGTCACATTGGCTTTCATCAGGCAGGATATTGAGTATAGAAGTTGGGAATTTATGTTGCAGTTACACAGGACTTTGGTAGGGCCACACTTGGAGTATTGTGTTCAGTGTTTGTCACCTTGTTATAGGGAGGATGTTATGAAATTAGAAAGAGTGCAGAAGAAATTTACAAGGACATTGCCAGGACCCAATGGTCTGTATTATAGGGAGAGGTTGGACAAGCTAGGACCTATAGAGTGTAGGAGACTGAGGGAGTCCTTATAGAGCTTTATAAAATCACGAGGGGTATGGATAGGGTTAATGCACTGCGTCTTTTTCCAAGTTTAGAGAATCGAGGACGAGAGGGGATCAGTTTAAGGTTAGAGGGGAAGGAATAAATGGGAATCTGAGGGGCCATTTCTTTACACAGAGGCTGGTACGTTGATGAGCTACCAGCAGATGTGGTTGGAGTGGGGGGTACATTAACAACATTTCAAAATCATTTGGATAAATATGTGGATATGAAAGGACTGGAAGGATATGGGCCAACTGCAGGGAAATGGGGTTAGCGTGGATGGACATTTACAAGTGGAGTTGAACCTCTCTGTTAATGAAAAGCAAACTCACCTCGTAATCTGTTAAAATATGAGTGACACAGATCTCCTACATTCCACTATTTAAACAAAAATTAACAAGTTTATTTCTTAACTTTAATAGTGAACACTAAACAACAACTATTCTCAAATATAAGCCCCTCTTTTCTGAGCTAATTACTATCTGACTCCAACTCTGTAAAAATATGCTGTTCCAACAACCCACATATTAAACATTACAATCTCAAGGCCACACAGTCTCCATCTTCCCCGCTGTGTTCACTCTTCCAGCTGATGATCTCCCTGGGTCATGTTTCTTTTACTGCAAGTAGCTTTTATATGGACATTCATCTTTGATAAAAAAAAGTGTTTGAGATGGCCAGTTAGCACTCCTGCTCTACATCAATTACTCTGCTGCTGGGTGGCAGTGGCTCTCCCTCTCATGTTCAAAATGCTGGGTTTATATACTCCCCATGATATAATAATTCTCATAAATTGATTGCTTTCCAGGTGTCCAAACAATAATATTCAAATTTCGTTGGGTTCTGGTATCCTGAGCGGTATTGAAACTCTTTGGTTGTAGTTGAATTGTTGTCAAATCAGCAACCAAACCTCAGGTTTCCATTTCACTGCTAATGGTGACATATGGAACAGGCTGATGTTTAGTTGGCATCTGTGGCTGTACTTTCTATTCAGCAAAACCAGTTCTGTCTTAAAGGGTCCTGACATGCTTTCGGCTTCATACACCTCCCCCCTTCAGAAAAAAAGCATGAACCAGCAGAATGAAAAGATGGCTTCATTTCTTTTCCACTGATTCTTAATTCCATTATTATGAATTGCAAAAGTATTAATCTCAGCTATACCATACATATTAATTCTTCACACATATATAATATTGCAATGTCAAATCTTATTTAAACTTTTTCCTTTAAATCTGTGATAACACATCTGCTATCACATTTTAGGATCCACAGCATGCACATTTTGTAAGTTTAAAGTCGGTAAGATAAGACTCCAATGAAATAGTCTCACATTCTGGTCTTTTAACATTCCAAAAAATGCGAGAGGTTTGTCGTTATCCACAATCATCTCTGACAATTTGTTTGTCATATAAAGATTAAACTGTTGTCAGTCCAGTGCGAAACTTCATCATTCTTTTTTCAAAATTGGAGATGTTGGGGTTTTTTTCTGGTGGATAATGAGTTTTTTTTGACAAGTAGCCAATTGGCTATTCAAGGCTTAGTGGTGCTGGAAGAGCACAGCAGTTCAGACAGCATCCAAAGTGCAGCAAAATCGACATTTTGGGCAAAAGCCCTTCATCAGGAATGTAGGCAGTGAGCCTGAAGTGTGGAGAGATAAGCTAGAGGAGGGTGGGGGTGGGGAGAATGTAGCATAGAGCACAATGGGTGAGTGGGGGAGGGGATGAAGGTGATAGGTCAGGGAGGAGAGGGTGGAGTGGATAGGTGGAAAAGGAGATAGGCAGGTAGGACAAGTCTGAACAAGTCATGGAGACAATGCTGAGCTGGAAGTTTGGAACTCATGTGAGGTGGGGGATAGGGAAATGAGGAAACTGTTGAAGTCCACATTGATGCCCTGGGGTTGAAGTGTTCCAAGGCGGAAGATGAGGCGTTCTTCCTCCAGGCGTCTGGTGGTGAGGGAGCGGCGGTGAAGGAGGCCCAGGACCTC
Source organism: Hemiscyllium ocellatum (assembly GCF_020745735.1). Classification (NCBI taxonomy): domain Eukaryota; kingdom Metazoa; phylum Chordata; class Chondrichthyes; order Orectolobiformes; family Hemiscylliidae; genus Hemiscyllium; species Hemiscyllium ocellatum. Next base: position 146,466 of record NC_083415.1, on the reverse strand, counting down.
CATGTCCTCAGCAGAGTGGGAGGGGGAGTTGAAATGTTGAGCCACAGGGCGGTGTGGTTGATTGGTGCGGGTGTCCCGGAGATATTCCCTAAAGCGCTCTGCTAGGAGAAGCCCATTCTCCCCAATGCAGAGGAGACCGCATTGGGAACAACAGACACAATAAATGATATTAGTGGATGTGCAGGTAAAACTTTGATGGATGTGGAAGGCTCCTTTAGGGCCTTGGATAGAGGTGAGGGAGGAGGTGTGGGCTCAGGTTTTACAGTTCCTGCGGTGGCAGGGGAAAGTGCCAGGATGGGAGGGTGGGTTGTAGGGGGGCATGGACCTGACCAGGTAGTCATGGAGGGAACAGTCTTTGTGGAAGGCAGAAAGGGGTGGGGAGGGAAATATATCCTTGGTGGTGGAGTCTTATTGGAGGTGGTGGAAATGTCGGTGGATGATTTGGTTTATGCCAAGATTTGTAGAGCGGAAGGTGAGCACCAGGGGTGTTCTGTCCTTGTGACGGTTGGAGGGTTGGGGTCTGAGGGCAGAGTTGCGGGATGTGGAAGAGATGCATTGAAGGGCATCTTTAAACACGTGGGAAGGGAAATTGCGGTCTCTAAAGAAGGAGGCCATCTGGTGTATTCTATGGTGGAACTGGTCCTCCTGGGAGCAGATACGGCGGAGGCGGAGGAATTGGGAATACGGGATGGCATTTTTGCAAGAGATAGGGTGAGAAGAGGTGTAATCCAGGTAGCTGTGGGAGTTGGTGGGTTTGTAAAAAATGTCAGTGTAAAGTCGGTCATCATTAATGGAGATGGAGAGGTCCAGGAAGGCGAGGGAGGTGTCAGAGATGGTCCAGGTAAATTTAAGGTCAGGATGGAATGTATTGGTGAAGTTGATGAATTGGTCAGCCTCCTCGCGGGGGCATGAGGTGGCGCCAATGCAGTCATCAATGTAGCAGAGGAAGAGGTGGGGAGTGGCGCCGGTGTAATTAAGGAAGATCAACTGTTCTACATAGCCACCAAAGAGGCAGGCATAGCTGGGGCCCATACGTGTTCCCATGGCTACCCCTTTGGTCTGGAGGAAGTGGGAGGATTCAAAGGAGAAATTGTTAAGGCTGAGGACCAGGTCGGCCAAACGAATGAGAGTGTCGGTGGAAGGGTACTGTTGTGGATGTCTGGAGGGGAAAAAAACGGAGGGCTTGGAGGCACTGGTCATGGTGAATGGAGGTTTATAGGGATTGGATATCCATGGTGAAGATGAGGCGTTGGGGGCCGGGCAAACGGAAGTCTTGGATGAGGTGGAGGTCGTGGGTGGTGTCTTGAACGTATGCGGGGAGTTCCTGGACTAGGGGGGATAGGACAGTGTCAAGGTAGGTAGAGATGAGTTCAGTGGGGCAACTCTCCCCACCTCTTCCTCCGTTACATTGATGACTGCATTGGCGCTACCTCATGCTCCCCTGAGGAGGTTGAGCAATTCATCAACTTCACCAACACATTCCATCCTGACTTTCAATTTACCTGGACCATCTCTGACACCTCCCTCCCCTTCCTGGACCTCTCCATCTCCATTAATGAAGACCGACATGACACTGACATTTTTTACAAACCTACCGACTCCCACAGCTACCTGGATTACACCTCTTCCCACCTTACCTCTTGCAAAAATGCCATCCCATATTCCCAATTCCTCCGCCTCCACCGTATCTGCTCCCAGGAGGACCAGTTCCACCATAGAATACACCAGATGGCCTCCTTCTTTAGAGACCACAATTTCCCTTCCCACATGGTTAAAGATGCCCTCCAACGCATCTCGTCCACATCCCGCACCTCCGCCCTCAGACCCCACCCCTCCAACCGTAACAAGAACAGAACACCCCTGGTGCTCACCTTCCACCCTACAAACCTTCGCATAAACCAAATCATCCACTGACATTTCCATCACCTCCAAAAAGACCCCACACCAGGGATATATTTCCCTCCCCACCCCTTTCTGCCTTCCGCAAAGACCGTTCCCTCTGTGACTACCTGGTCAGGTCCACGCACCCCCTACAACCCACCCTCCCATCCTGGCACTTTCTCCTGCCACCGCAGGAATTGTAAAACCTGTGCCCACATCTCCTCCCTCACCTCTATCCAAGGCCCTAAAGGAGCCTTCCACATCCATCAAAGTTTTACCTGCACATCCACTAATATCATTTATTGTATCCATTGCTCCCGATGCGGTCTCCTCTACATTGGGGAGAATGGGCGCTTCCTAGCAGAGCGCTTTAGGGAATATCTCCGGGACACCCGCACCAATCAACCACACTGCCCCGTGGCCCAACGTTTCAAATCCCCCTCCCACTCTGCCGAGGACATGGAGGTCCTGGGCCTCCTTCATCGCTGCTCCCTCACCACCAGACGCCTGGAGGAAGAACGCCTCACCTTCCGCCTCGGAACACTTCAAACCTAGGATATCAATGTGGACTTCAACAGTTTCCTCATTTCCCCTTCCACCACCTCACCCTTGTTCCAAACTTCCAGCTCAGCACTGTCCCCATGACTTGTCCGGACTTGTCCTACCTGCCTGTCTCCTTTTCCACCTATCCACTCCACCCTCTCCTCCCTGACCTATCACCTTTATCCCCTCCCCCACTCACCCATTGTACTCTATGCTACTTTCTCCCCACCCCCACCCTCCTCTAGCTTATCTCTCCACGCTTCAGGCTCACTGCCTTTATTCCTGATGAAGGGCTTTTGCCCAAAACGTCGATTTTGCTGCATTTGGATGCTGCCTGAACTGCTGTGCTCTTCCAGCACCACTGATCCAGAATCTGGTTTCCAGCATCTGCTGTGATTGTTTTTACCTAATTGGCTATTCAATTCCATCATCCTCTTTCTGTGTCAATACATCTCCGACCCCTATATCCCTAGTATCAAAAACGATTTTCGAAGGGTTTCAAAATATTTGGTGCAGCTAAAACTCGTGTGGTGATTAATCTGCTTTAAAATTCTCAAATTCCTCCTGGCATTGTTCTCTCTACCACAATTCTGTGTTCATCTTTAATAAATCCAGCAGTGGTGCTAATACGCTGCTGAAGTTTGCAACAAACTTCCGATAGAATCCACTCAGTTCCAAAAACTTGAAACACCTCTTTATTCGAGGATCGTCTTGGAAATTCCTCAAAGCCCTTCATCTTTGTGTTCCATGGAGTCAACCTTCCATGTCCAATGTACTGTCCCAAGAACATCACCTCTGCCTTCGCGAATTCTGTTTTCTTTAAGTTTATCACCAAGTTTGCTTCTTGTAATCATTCAACATGCTCTACCAACTGTAAAATGTGAGCTTTCAATCACTTGCTAAAGATCACTACATCATGCAGATAAACTGCACAATTTGTTTATCTGGCCACAACTCTGTTCCTGAGTCTTAAATGTGTCTGGAGTATTATTCATTCACATGACATTCTCTAACATTTTTGTCATATTTGGTATCTTTACCAGATAGTTTAACTGACTCAACATTTTTTTAAATTTGAAAGGGTCCACTAAACCTGGCTTTGAAGGGATTTCCTACCACTGGTGGCAATACTAATACATCATCCCTACGGGAAATTGTCAAAGTTTCAGAGTTTTTTATCTACCACCTGCATCACTCTATACTGTGCCCTCTTCATGTGCTGTTTAGCTGACTCACCTCCTCCATCTAATCTCTCCCTCACCTCAGATACATAATCCAAGCGTGAGATCTCCGACTTCGGTACTGTCAATTTATATTTAATTAATTTCAAAGGACCTCTCACTTCATGTACGAATATTAACTCAAAGGAAGTAAAGTGAGTAGATTTATTTGGGGCACCTCTAATGGCAAACAATCTAACAAGACACCTTTATTCCAATCATTCGGGTAATCCTGACAGTACGCTGTTAATATTGTCTTCAGCTTCTGATGCCAACTTTCCAAGGCTCCCTGGGATTCGGGATGAGATGCACTTGATTTAAACTGTTGTATACTGAAGCTATCCATGACGTCCTTAAACAGCTGAGCGGTAAAATGGTCTGACTGAATCACACTGCGTAGCCCACAGTGAGTAAAGAAAGCTACCAACTCCTCCACCTCCCTTTTTGACTTTACACCCCATAATGGAATTATCCCTGGAAATCGGGTAGACACATCCATTATGTTCAGCAGGTATTGGTTTCCACTTTTATTTCTGAAAGGGGAGCTCCACAATTAATCATTACCCATGTGAAAGGTTCTTCGAATACAGGAATTGGCAACAAAGGTGCTGGTTTTATTACTGCCTGTGACTTACCTACCATTTGGCATGTATGACATGTTCAACAAAAATTAACCACGTCCTTGTGCATTCCAGCCCCTAGAAATGCTTTAGCCTGAGTCTTCCATGCATCAACTCCTTTGGCTTTTTCTTTCAGTTTTCCTTCCTGTTGTAACTTATGACAGTAGGATCTTGTTACTACACAGTCAGCAAAAATCCCTTGGTATTTTTCTTTTAACTGCTCAGTTCCCTGATCTTACTTTGGCTTCTCCACTACAAGGGGTGCCTCTCCCACCTTGGATCCTGCTAAATCATTCCCAAGAACTAAACTGTGTTCCTAGAACTGACACTCTATCACTCACTCTCACTTGATTTGGCACTCCAACCTAATGTTACACAGGGGAATGCTTAATTTCTGTCCCCATTCCACAAATTATCACGCCGTTGAGTAACATGCCAGAAAGAGTGAACATACTTTCATCTCTTACTATCAGAGGCGGAGGGAAAGTGAGGACTGCAGATGCTGGAGATCAGAGTTGAAAAGTGCAAAAGCACAGCAGGCCGGCAGCATCCGAGGAGCAGGAGAGTTGACGTTTCAGGCATACGTCCTTCATCAGGAAAGTGGGGGGCAAGGGAGGGGGAAAGCAGCTGAGAATTAAATAGGAGGGTAGGGGTGGAGCTGGGTGGAAGGGAGCTTGGAAGGTGATCAGTAGATGCAGGTGATATCTGATGGTGAAACGTGAGAGAGGGTGAAGTGGATAGGTGGCAGGACAGCTGGAACCCTCAAACTATACAGCATCAACGTTGACTTCACCAAATTCCAAATCTCCTCATCTCCAGCTTCAACCCAGATCCAACCGTTCAACTTAGCACTGCCCTCTTGAACTGTCCTAACTGTCCATCTTCCTTCCCACCTATTCACTCCACCCTCCCCTCCAACATATCTCAATTACTCTCACCTACATCTTCCTATTGCCCTTCCAGTGACCCTCCCGCCAGCCCAGCTCCTACCCTCCTATTTATCTTTCAACTCCCATGTTCCCCCGCCACATTCCTGATGATGGCTTTATGCCAGATGTGTCGATTGTCCTGCTCTTCGAATGCTGCCTGATCTGTTGTGCCTTTCCGGCCCCTTACTTCTCAACTATTAGAGACTGAGCAGGTCCCGTATCTTGGAAAGTTATAACGACTTGTCCTCCCCCACACCCCGTTTTTCCTTAGTAAGGTTGATCTACGGAGGCAAATTCTTTGTAGAGATCAGGCACTGACTCCATAAACAGCCCCTGCCTAGGCTGTGCACTCTCCTGCAGCTCCTCAGCTCCACTGGGGTCTCCTTTACCAGCTTCACTAATACCACTGGCTTAAACTCTTTTATAACATATTTTCCCAAATTGTTTTCCTTCAATGCCCGGGTGTTCCAGCTTACTGCAGTGAAAACACCTTTTCGCAGTGCCCTTATTAAACCATCAACACTCTAATTTTTATGTGTTCCACTATGTTATAGTGTGAACAGCTTTAGCCTTTCATTTCCTTTCAACCCCTTGGACTTGTTTTTTCACCTGTTGTAAACTATTGCCAGTGTGCTTTTCTCTATGTTTTGTAGTGTAGGATCTCCCCTTCTCCCAATTTCTATCCCTCACAGGATGAAAATCCTCCCAGAAGCTAAATTTCATCTCATGTGCCAATGCATACTCACATGCCACTTCTGCCGTGCTTCTCACTTCTTGAACTTTCTATTCATTCACTTGAATTCTTACCATCTCTGGAACTGAGTCTTTAAACTCCTCCAGCAGAATAATCTCCCTTCGAGCCTCACAGGTCTTATCCATTTTTAAGGCCTGCACCCACCTATCAAAATGACTGTGTTTAATTCTTTCAAACTCAGTATAAGTCTGACCTGGTTCTGTCTCTATATTTCTGAACTGCTGTCTATATTCTTCTCTTACCAATTCAAAAGCACTCAAAATATCCTGTTTGACATCTGCATAATATCTTGCTCCCTCATGTGACAGCACTGCACCTACCACTCAAGTTGTACCCACCAGCTTAGTCTGAACTAGCACTACTCACAAGTTCACTGGAGACGTCATCTGCCAAGCCAATTTTGCAAATGAAATAAAAAAGGTTTTGGCATTTTTCTCACCGAAATATGGCAATGTTTTAACATACTTGTATACATCCCTACGCTCTCCCTTCATCTTCATCCTGCTAATATAACTTTCTTATCTAATTCCAAACTTCTAAATTTCAAATTCTCCCTCTCTTCCTTTTTTCCTCCCTTTCTCTTTCTCTGTCTTCTCTCTCTCTCTCTCTCTTTCTGTCTCTCTCTTTATCTTCTAACTCCAGTTGTCATATCTGCAATTCAAGTTTTTTCGAACTTGACTGCACTTGCATGCTTCTCTGATACAACAAAGTGCTTGACCAACTCCATTATGATGACAGCTTTCCTTTTGTCTCTGGTGAAACCCAATTCTAATCTACATGTTAATTCGAAAAGTATGCCCTTCCTTTGTCTTTCTACACTTTCTTGGCAAATTTGGGAATCATCTTCAAAGCCCAGAGCCTCTTCAGTATTATTAAAAGCCATTTCTTTTAATTTAACCAACCACAAGGAAACAAAATTAAATGCATTTTCTCACCTGTTTTATTTGAAGATCTAGGTCACTAACTGCCAAGTGATGGAATCTGCTGGGACCTTTCGTACCCCAAATCTGTTCAAATCTGTCTAAATCCATACGAGAAGCCCTCAAACTGTTATGATGTTGATGTTGAACTCCCCTGTTAATTAAAACCACACACCCAGAAAAGCTCACCTCACCTCGTAATGTGTTAAAACATGAGTGACAAAGTAGTCACAAATTCCACTATTAAGTGAAAAATAACAATTAATAAGTATGTATGTTAACTCGCTGAGCTTGAAGGCTTGTTTTCAGATGTTTCGTCACCATGACTAGGTAACATCATTAGTGAGAGTCTCTGGTGATGCACTGGTGGTATGTCTTGTCTTTCTATTTATAGGTCTTGGTTTCTTAAGGTGCGTGATGCCATTTCCAGTTTTTTGTTCAAGGGAAGGTAGATAGGATCTAAATTGATGTGTTTATTGATGTACTTCTGGCTAGCATGTCATGCTTCTAAGAACTTTCCTTCATGGCTTTTTCCTAGGAAGTGTGTGTTGTCACAGTCAACGTGGTGTCCTTTTTCTGTATGTATGGAAACTAGTGATAGTGGGTCATGTCTTTTGTTAGCCAGTTGGTGTTCATGTATCCTGCTAGCATGACAACAGGACAGTCTGAAATGGAGAAAAATGATTTCATATACACTGTTTAATCAGTGCGTGTTCAGATAAGTAACATTCTTCATATGTGTACAACACATTCTGAATGAACAACTGAGACACAGTTAACAAAAAATGATGCACATGATGAATAAAATTTTTAAAGCATTAAAACTTTATTTGATCCTTATCTGAAGTGATACCTTCCCTTTCTCTCAATGTTCCCCCTTTTCTGGGATTTCCAACTCTAGTCTCTCATTCTTATCAGGATGTGTATTATAAATTCTTGTTCCTGGTTTCCCAACTTATTTCTGTTCATCCCCTTTCTACCAGGAATTAAATATGTTGGCCTGTTGGGTTCATTTCAAAACTACTGTCTGTCATATTATTGGAGATAAAAGTTATGATATCAGACTCAGCGTTTGAACATACTGCACACAGGAATTGCCAAAACATTGAGGGAACCATATCTACTTTTTTTTTTCGATAATATAGTTTTTTTCATTTTCCACATCTCCATATCTATACCCTCTCTCTCTAATTATCCCTTTGTTCTAGTTAAGAAATCCATCAATTATTCTTCATGGCCCATCTCTCAAAACTCCTTTTTTTCAGTTTATACATATGCTTTCTTCAAGATGTAATTTGGTTATAATTAAGCAATGTAACTACAAAGACATGCGGGAGGAGCTGGCCAGAGTTAATTGGAAGGGGAGCTGAGCAGGAAAGACAATGGAGCAGCAATGGGAGGAGGTTCTCGGGATAATTCGGAAGATAATACCAGAAATGCAACCCCAAGAAGATGAAACATACTCATGGGAGAAGAAAGCAGCCATGAGTGATAAGGTATCAAACCAAAAGAGGAAATATGCAATGTGGTGAAGATGATTTTGAATTCAGGGCATTCATTGGCTCTGAAACTACATAACGCTGGCATCACTGACACTACAGAGTTCTTAGTCTTGGTCAGGGAGAGAAAGAGGAAATACATTCACTTTAAACACAGAAGATGGCATTTCTCAAGGAAAAAGTTTCAGGTGAATTAAACATTTGAATTAAGATCAGTTAAATGCTTTTGCGGAATGTGTCAGATAGGAAGCAAGACCCAGGGAGATAGACCCTCAGCAGAATGAGAGTTTGAAAATTGAAGTATTACCACATCAGAAACCAGGTTATGTCACTGAGTGCAGGGCTGATGGGTGAATGGGTCTCAGTGAGAATTGGGGAACAGACAGCAGATTTGCATTGCAGATATTGCAGCTCGAAATTGCGTATTCATGTAGTGCTGTTGACCACAGCAGCAGGTGAAGCAGACATGCATTCAACCACAACCTGAAACTTTTTGTCAGGATAACACCTCAGTCTGCCATTACCAACAATACAATCTATGGCTCAGTGACGAGTGTGGGTAAACATGTCAGAGTCAGAACCACATGACCCTTAACCTGATGCTAACTCATTAAAGCTACTGGACTTGACCAGCAGATCTGAACGAAGCCCTGCAGTCCTGCCACTTTCAGTTATAAATGGTGATGGACGATTAAACAAATGACTTGAGGAGAGGGTTCCACAAACATCCCCATCCTAAATAATGGAATAGACCTGCACATCAGTATAAAAGAGAAGGATGTTTTATCTGCAACATCCTCTGCCAGAAGTGTTGATTCAATGATACATCTCACCCTCACCATGATGCCCACAAAATCACAGATGCCAGTCTTCAACTAATTCGATTTTCTGCCCCTGACATGAAGAAACAGGTGAACACAGTAGATACGACAAAGGCAATGGGCCCTGACCCCATTCCTGTAATAGGACAACAAGCCGTGCTGCACAACAAGCCGTGTGCCTGGGGAAGCTGTTTCATTCCAGCTCCAACTCTGACACCTACCTGGCAATGTGGAAAATTATTCAGCTAAGTTCTGTCCCCTAAAATGGGAATAATTACAATCTGACCATTTACTACCCCCTGAGTCCCATCACGACAGTAAAATTGGTGAGAATTTCTTTTTGACAGAGCTGTCAAGTAGCACCGAAATAATCAGGTTGGTGTGGTTTCCGACAGTTCCCCATGTGGAGATGGTGTTGTTGTGGAAATATCATTGAATTACTAATCCAGATCAGGATAGTGCTCTGTCCACTTGTAGAAGTTAAAAATAATTAATAAAATATCAAACCTAAAATCTGATGTCAGTAATAGCGATCTTGTGTCCAATGTTGATTGAGGAGAAAGTGAGGTCTGCAGATGCTGGAGATCAGAGCTGAAAATATGTTGCTGGAAAAGCGCAGGAGGTCAGGCAGCATCCAAGGAACAGGAAATTCGACGTTTCAGGCATAAGCCCTTCCTGCTGAAGGGCTCATGCCCGAAACATCGAATTTCCTGCTCCTTGGATGCTGCCTGACCTGCTGCGCTTTTCCAGCAACACATTTTCGGCTCCAATGTTGATTGTAAGCATCGATCTCCTTCCCCAATATACTTTCAAGAAATGAATCTCCCGTACTTTACTGGTCTGGCCTAAAAGTGACTACAGACGCACAGACATTTGATAAACTCTTCAAAGGTCATGAATCGGCCAAGTAAGACACTCAATTGCATCAAACTGCTCTGAGGTCATAAAGGATAAACGCGGAGAGAACACCCGGCACCAGCCTCGTTATCAGAAAAGGGAACGGGAAACACAATCCTGTTGACCCTGCAGAGACCTCCTTCCTAACATCTGAGAGTATGTGACAACATTTACAGAGCTTTCCCACAGACTGTACACAAACATCGGGAAAGGAGGCAGTCATTCAATATATTGAGCTTTCCCCATGCTAGTTCATGGCCGAATATCTCCTCAAAGCAGTTTTCCTCATACAATGTTCATATCCAAAAATATGTTGAAACATTGTGAAATATAAAACGAGAACTGATGTAGTACTTCCGGCCCATCAAGTTTGTTCCTCTATTCAATATATAGATAGTTATCTGATAACACTTGTTTATTAAGTATGATTTGACTGTAATGTGATTCGTGAACCGTCAAACAGCACAAAAATAACCTGTTCTGTGTGGTTTCCAACAGGTCCCCATGTGGAGATGGTGCTGCTGTGGAAATGTCACTGGATTACTAATCCAAACCAGGCTAATGCTCTGGCAGCTGGAGGAAATTAAAAACAATTAACAAAATATCGCAATCTAAAATCTGGTGTCACTAACAGTGACCTTGAAGCCAATATCGATTGTAAACAGAATTTCCTTCTCCAATGTACTTTTAGGAAGTGAATCTCTGGTGATTTCCTGGGCTGGCCTAAAACTGACTCCAAAGACCCTGACATGTGATAAATATTTCATTGGTCTCTGAAACGGCCAATCAAGGCACTCACTTGTATCAAACTACTCCAAGTTCTGAAAGGATGAAACCGGACAGAACACCCGGCCTCAGCATTAATGTCGGAAAAGGGAATGGGAACACAGTCCGTGCAGAGACCTCCTTCCTAACATCTGAGAGCTTGTGACAACATTTACCGAGCTTTCCCACAGACTGCACAGAAACATCGGGAGAAGAGTAGGCCATACAACACATTGACCCTTCCCCATTCTCGTTCATGGAAAAAATCTACTCAATGCACTTACCCCACACGATATACATATCTGTTAACGTGAGTAACCTTGGGAAGCTATTAAATAGGAGGTGCTGTAGTACGTTTGGTTCATCGAGTTTGCTACCCAATTCAATGTAATGATGGTTGGCCATTCATTTCCACACTGTACTCCTGCTCTCCCATCATCCCTTTTCTCTCTATATATCCTTATCTATAATTAGTGTCTTGGTTTCCAGGTGCAAGAGAATTCCCCATGTTCACCAGTCAGTGAGTGCAGACATTTATTCTCATCTCAATGCAGAGTGACCTGCCTGTACCGAATACTGTGGCTCCTTGTTTTAGACGTCCCAGCCAGGGTAATTATCATCCCTGCTTCCAATCTGTCTCGCCCTGTCAGAGTTTTATATATTTCACTGAGATCTCCACACATTTTCGTAAACCCCATGGTATACTGGCCCAGTCACCCCAAACTCTGCTCCCACAACAATCTGTCATCCCAGAGATCAGTCTGGTCATCCTTCACTGCTCTTCCTCAATGTCAGGTTTGTCCTTTATTAGGTACGGAGATCAAAACTGCCCACAATACTGCAAAATGTTCGAGATGATGTCTCACCAAGGCCCTGTACAGCTGCAGTAAGACACCCTTTCTCCTGGACTCACATCCCCCTGAAATGAAGATCAGCACACCATTTATCTTCTTTACTGCTTTCTGTTTCTGCAATATTGCTTTCAGTGACTGGTGTCCAAGGAGATCCAGATCCTTTTCAATGTTATAGCTCCCCACTTGCTGGTTCTATATACACTGGTCAACGTATCAATGCCATTCCTAGTATTGACCTATGGTTACAGAACTCACTGCGCTGCAAGGAGCTCAGGTGTTTACGCAGAAGGAAACAACAAAAAGGAGCATACGTCCCTTTGTAAATCAACGTGTTTCAACCAATCCTTATCAAATGGTAGACTGCCAATTTATCGTTTCCACCAAAGGGCACACCGTCATCCACATTGTTCTCTATCTGTCACGTATTTACCCATTCACTCCACTTGTCTTCGTCTTCTCGGTGATTCTTTACATCCTCCTCACCCACTCACAATCCCACATCCGTTAGTGCTGTCAGCAGACTGGGATATATTGTATCTGATTCCATCAACCAAATGTTTAAAGGGCATTGTGAACAGCTGGTACCCAAGCAACGATCCCTGCGACACCTCTGCAACTTTCCTCTGTTAATTTCTATTAATGTATTTCGTGAATCTCGGAGTCACTGGCTGGACCAGCATTTATTGCCCGTCCCTAGTTGCCCTTGAGAAGGTGGTGGTGAACTGCCTTGTTGAACGCTGCAGTCTACCTGCTGTGGTTGGCCTCCAATGCCATGAGGGAGGGAATTCCAGGATTCTGATCCAGTGACTGTGAAAGAGTGGTGATACATTTCCAGGTCAGGATGGTGAATGGCTTGGAGGGGAACCTAAAGATGATGGTATTTCATACATCTGCAGCCCCTGTCCTTCTAGATAGGCGTGGTCGTGAGTTGGGAAGGTGGTCTCTGAGGATCTTTGGTGAATCATTTCATTGCAGCATGTAGATAGTAAAAGAGCTGCTGCTGCTGAGCATTGATGGTGGAGCATTGTGGATAAAGGGACAGACAATCTGGTTGCTTTGTCCTGGATGGTATAAAACTTCTTGAGTGTTGGTGGAACTGCACTCATCCAGGCAAATTGGGAGTCTTCTGTTACACTTCTGACTTATGCATTGTAGATGATGGACAGACGTTTGGAAGTCAGGTTGTGAGTTACTCGCCGCAGTATTCCCAGCTTCTGACCTGCTCTTATAGTTACTGTGTTTATGTGGCGAGACCAGTAAGTGTCTGAGCAATGATTACCCACCAGGACTTTGATACTGGGGGATTCAGTGATAGTAACACTATTGAATGCCAAGGGGCAGGTTAGATTATATTTTATTGGTGATGGTCATGGTCTGGCATTTGTGTGGCCTGACATTACTTGCCACTTGTCAGCCTGGATACTGTCCAGATCTTGTCGCATTTGAATATGGACTGCTTCAGTATCTGAGGAGCCACAAATGTTGCATAATATTGTACAAATATTGGCGAATATCTCTACTTCTGACCTTAAAATGGAGGGAAGGTCATTGATGAGGCAGCCCTGAAGACGTTTTCGGTCACTGCTCGAGGGACTCCTACAGACTTGGAGCTGAGTTGACTGACCTTCATCAATCATGACCATTTTCCTACGTGTCAGGGTATGATTCTAACCAGCAGGGAGTTTGCCTCTGATACCCATTGATTCCAGTGTTGCTAAAGCCCCTTGATACCACACTTGGTCGAAAGCAGCCTTGATTTAAAGGGCTATTGCTCTCACCCCACCTCTGGAATTCAGCTCTATTGTCCATGTTTGAACCACGGTAATGAGGTCAGGAGCTGAGTGGCCCTGGTGGAGTCCAAACTGGGCGTCATTGACCAGGGTATTGCTGAACAAGTGCTGCTTAAAAGCACTGAGATCTTCCACTACTTTACTGATGATCAAGAGTCGAATGATGCGGTGGTAATTGGCCGGATTAGATTTGTTCTGCTTTTTATATACAGGAGATACTTATGGTAATTTTCCACGTAATCGGGGAAAGCCATTGTTGTAACCATATTGAAACAGTTTGCTTAGGGGAGTGGCAAGTTATGGAGCACAAGTTTACAGTACTACTGCCAGAATGTTCTCAGAGTATGGAACCTTTGAAGTATCCAGTGTCTCCAACTGTTTCTAGATATCGCGTGGACTGAATCGAATTGGTTGATGACTGGTAACTGAATTGCTGCAGACCACTGGAGGAGGCTGAAATGGATCATCCACTCAGCATTTCTGACTGACGATTGTTGCGAATGGATCAGCCTTATCTTATACACTGAAGTGCTTGGCTCTTCCATCCTGGAGGAAGGGGTTATTTGTGGAATCTCTTCCTCCAGTGAGTTGTTTAATTGTCCCCAACGTTTCTCAACAAGGTGTGGAAGGACTGCAGAACCTAGATCTGATCCGTTGCTTGTGGGATCACTTAGCTCTGTCTATCCCTTACTGCTTATGCTGTTTGGTACACAAGTAGTCCTGTTTGGTGGCTTCAACAGGCTGACACTTCATTTTCAGATATGCCCAGTGCTGCTGCTGCCCACCTGCACACTCCACTGAAACAATGTTGATCCTCTGGATTGATGGTAATTGTTGCGAGGGGGATATGCCAGGCCATGAGGTTGTGTGGGTGTACAATTCCGCTTCTATAGATGAACCACAGCACCTTGTGGACACCCAGATTTCAGCTGCTAGATCTGTTCAAAGTCTGACCTATTTAGCACCGTGATAGTACCACCCAAAATGGTGGAGGTTATTCTCAATGTGACTTTGCCTCCAAATGACTATGCGGTGGTCACTCTTACCGATACTGTCATGGACAGATACTTCTGCAACTGGCAGATTAGTAAGGCTGTGGTCAAGTATGTATTTTCCTCTTGTTGGTCCCTTCACCACCTGCCGCAGTTATATCCTTTAGGACCCGGCCAGTTCGATCAGTAATGCTGTAGCTGAGATACTCTTGGAGGTGAACATTGAAATTACCCACCCAGAGTACATCTTGCGTCCATGCTACCCTCAGGGCTTCCTCTAAGTGTTGATCAACATGGAGGAGTACTGATTCATCAGTTGAGAGAGGTCGGTACATGGTAATCAGCAGGAGGTTTCCTTTCCCATGTGTAAACTAATGCCATTAGACTTCATGGGATATGCAGTCACTGTTGAGGACTCCAAGAGCAATTCCCTTTCAACTGTGTCAGAATATGCCGCCACTTCTGCTGTATCTGTCCTGCTGATGAGACAGGAGATATCCGGGGAAGGTGACGGTGAGTCTGGTACTACTCTGAAATGGATCATCCACTCAGCACTTCTGACTGAAGATTGTTGCGAATGAATCAACCTTATCTTATACACTAAAGTGCTAGTCTCTTCCATCATGGAAGAAGGGGTTATTTGAGGAATCTCTTTCTCCAGTGAATTGTTTAATTGTCCCCAGTGTTTCTTGACTAGATGTGGAAGGACTTATACCTTGCAGAGTCATACCTTACAGACAATGTCAGGCTGTTGTTTGATGAGTCTGTTTATGTCTATTCACTGTTTCCTGCCTGCTGTCCCATTCCAGAAACATGTCCATATATTCGCCCAAACCCACTCAGATTTGATTTTGCAAACTGGGCTTGGAGCTAGACCAAAATTTTTCTAAAAATCAAAATGTTTGATATCTATTGCTTCTCTTTCATTTGTCTCCCAGTCTGTTTCTCAAACATAATTCCCATTTCAAAAATCTATGTTAGTGTTGTCAATGACCATTACTTTCAGCCCCAATAATTTCTCTGAAACCATTTACTTACTATGTTCTATGTTCCATGTACTCTATCATTTTCCCACACCAGACTTGGTTTTCCTTGTATTGTTTGAAAGTTCTGTGAAGTGGCTTCATAGTTCTGCCATTTCCCAGTTCCCCATTCTCCATTCACTGGTTTCAACTGTAAGGAAACTGCACTTGTTTTCTCATATTTTTCACATTGACATGATTTATCAAGTTATTATAGTTCACTCTTATAACCCTCGTGAATGTACTCTTCTCAAACTCATCAATTCCTGCCTTAAACTGCTCAATAATTGACCTTCCATACCATACACTCACAGGAGCATAGACTCTGTGCTAACAGAAGTACAGCACGATCTCTACTAGTCCCAATTTCCTACAGCAAGCCCATAGCTGGGAATGTTATGACATTTCCAAGTGCTTGTCCAAGTACTTTTTAATGATTGTGAGTTACCCGTGATAATTCCCCTCTCTGGAAGTAATCCCAGAATCCAACACCCTCTAGGTGAAAAAAAATGTTTAAATCCTCTCTGAACCTCAAACTTTTCGCTTTAAAAGTGTGCCCCTTTGTTCTTGACCCTCTGACAAAAAGGAACAGTTGCTGTTTATCCACCCTGTCCGTGTCGCTCATAATCTTATCCTTCTGAATCACGGACCCATCAGCTTTCTCTGTTCCAAAGTAAATAACCCGAGCTTATCCAGCCTCTCTCCATAGCTGATATTTTCCATCCTGGTAAATCACCTCTGCACCCACTCCAGTACAATCACATCCATCCTGTAATGTTTCTCCCAGAACTACATACAGTACTCCATTTTGGCCGAACGGAAGCCCTGTATTGCTCTTATAAGCTACGCCCTGATTAGGAAACACAACACCCAAGGTCCAACTCTTAACTAGTGCATTAACCTGTCCAGTCACATTCAGGGACGTGTGGAGAAACAATCTCTGAGGTTCCCAGTGTACTGTCATTCATTGAATCCTCCCCTACCTGGTTCCTTCTACCAAAGTGCATCACCTCATATTTATCAGGGTTACATTCTATCTGCCATTGATCTGCCAATCTGATCATTCCATCTGCATCTTCCTGTAAATTAAGGCCTTCCTCCTCACTGCTAACCACTCAGCCAATCTTTATGTCAAACATACACTTACTTATCACACCTCCCCCACTCTCCACCTAGCCCCCTCCACATTCACATCTTTTTTTTTGTGAACAACTCAAACAATAAAGGGCACAGCACTGATCCCTGTGGTACACCAGGGGACACTGGTCTCCATTAACACAAGCAGCCTTCTCCCACCACCCTCTGACTCTTGCTACTAAGACAATTTTCGTTGTAACTTGTCAAGTTTTCCTTCATATTGTGAGATTTTACTTTATTTTTCAATTTCCCAGGTGGTAATTTGTCAAAGGCCTTCCTACAAAACTAAACATTCGACCTCCTTAAACTAATTCAATCAAATCCATTGGATGTGACTTCCTTCTGATAAAGTCACGATGATTATCCCTGATCAAACCTTGTGATTCTGATTGAAGTTCAGTTTTCTCCTTCCCTACTTTCTCCAGTAGTTTCCTTAACAGTGATCTAATTCTTGCTCGTCTATAGTTCCCTGGTCTATCTCTCCCATCCTTACTGTGAAGTGGAATCGTATTAGCAGTTCTTCAGTTGTCTGGCACGTCCCCTATGGTTAAATTCTAATTAAAATATTCAGTCAGGGTCTTTCCTCCCTTGACCCCAACAGCCGCCTGTGATACAACTCTTTCAGACATAGAGATTGGTCCAAATTTTTACAGAACAAAGCCTCAATTCCCTGCTCGTATTTTACATCAATCTGTTCAAGAGTTTTCCAGTCCGTCTTTTTGAATTCTGTACCTGCATCCTCCTTCTCCCAAGTAAAATAGATGTGAAGGTCTCATGTGACAATCCATCAATGTTCTCCAGCTTGACATACAGATTGCCCCTTTGGTTTCTAATGGACACTAACTGTTTGCTGATTATTCGTTCTAGTTGTCCATGTGGAATATCATGGGATTCTCCCAGATCTTGCCTACTTATACTTCTTCATGTCCTCTGTTATTCAGTACTTTCGATGTTTCTAAGATTCACTACAATCACCTCTCAAGTTTTGAAACTCGAAGTTACAGGCTGAGTTTCCCTGTCAGACAAGCTTGCCAACTTAGGGATTAGATTGTAGAATACCTTTTGCAGTTACTCTGTAGTCAGTATGTTCTTTCTTAGATTGGGATTCCGAATGATATACAATACTCCAAGTTTAGTCTTACCAACACTCGATGCAACTGGTGCACGACATCCACTATATTCCAATTACATTCACATGAATGTAAACCTAATTTTTGCTTTCCCATTTGCATATGTTCTTCCCATTACCTCTCGCTTTAACTTTTTTTTATGAGCTTACTATGTGAGTTCTTAAAACAAAAGCTCATGAATATCCAACTATATGCTATCCATTGGTTCTTCATTGCCTATGTCTCCAAGAATCATCTTCAGACCATTCCAAACAATGTTTGCCACTTCTGGTTTTCCCTTCATCGGTACATTCTCACACTCCCCAGTTATGTTATTACCTTCTAAATATCTAGTAGCATGTTCTTTGTAATCGTGTCCAACAGATACCCGACTGCGGATGACAAGATAATGGTCTGTAGTTCACCACTCTCCAAATTCATCCTTTCTTAAACTGTTGGATAATATTTATAACCTTTGCCTTATCCAGATTGGTTAAATGTCTTTTGGGAATGTGTCGGAAAATAAAGTGAAAATTTGTGAAGCAATCAACATGTCGATTGCTGCTTCCTCTAAAATTCTTGTATGAAGTACATCTAGGCTGTCAGATTTATAAATACTCAATCTAGCTTTCTTTTCAAAGATGACCCCAACATTGATAAGAATTATCTTAGACTTTACTTACACAAATCCCATTGTCACTTGGAATTTCTGGACATTCTTCCATGAAGATAGGCAAAAACAAACTGTTTCTTTTCCCTGCGATTTCTCTGTTCTCTGCAATGAATTATCCTGAACGCGCACCAACTGTTGCACATTTGACCTTGTTTTTATTTTTTTTTCATATATTGATAGGCGCTTTTTATCAGTCTTTATGTTTTTCTTTCATTTGCATGCTTTTTCTCTTTCTGATTTTCTTCTCAGTTTCTTGGTCATCCTTTGCTGGGTCCTACATTTCTCTGAATCTACTGGCTTATAGCTGCACTTGGCATTTTTCTAAGCTGCCTCCGTTCATCTAATAGGTAGATGAAGGTGGGGTTGAAAGTGATAGTCAGAGAGGAGGGTGGACCAGATTGCTGTGAAGGTTCAAAAGGGCGGTGCTGACTTGGAAGGTTGGAGTGAGATAAGGTGGGATTAGGGGAAATGGGGAAATCCACTATGATCCCTTGTCCCAAGGCAGAAGATGAGGCTTTTTTCCTACATGCTTCTGATGGCTCGGGTTTTGCGATGGAGCAGGCCCAGGACCCTCATGTCCATGGCAGAGTGGGAAGGGAAGTTAAAGTGCTCAGCCACAAGGTGATGGAGTTGTTCAATGTGGCTGTCACAGAGATGTTCTCTGAAATGATCCACAAGTTGACCTCCTGCCTCACCAATGTAAAAAAGATCACATTGGTTTTAATGGTGTGAGGAGAAAGTGGGAACTACAGATGCTGGAGATAAGAGTCGAAGTGTGGTGCTCCATTAAAGGCATTCTGTCTCCCTTCGTCACCTATCACTTTCAACTCCACCTTCATCTACCTACCGCAATCTCTGCTAACTTCCCTCCTGCCACACCCCCCTTCCTATTTATCTCTCAGCCCCCTTGGCACAGAAGCTTCATTCCTGGTGAAGGGCTTATGTCCGAAACATCGATTTATCTGCTTTTAGTATGCTGTCTGACTGTGCTTTTCCAGCACCACACTTCGACTCTGATTTCCAGCATCTGTAGTTCCCACTTTCTCCTCAAACCTTCATGGTTTGCCTGACTCAGATTTATAACGGTTACTTCAAATACAACAAAAACTGTCGTGTACTCAACCCGCACAAAAGAAAACCAATACATTTTGGTCATTGTTCCCAAAAGATCCTTAACAGCAAAATTTTCAATTAGCTCTTCTGACCACTCAACACCAATTTCTAAATAACCTGATCTCGAGCTCAGTGCTCGACATAATGTTAATGTAAACCATCTCACACGTGGTCATAAAATCCATTTTTCCCAGCATTAGCATTCAATTGAATTAACACAGTTTAGATATAATTTAAACAGTACATTATTACTGAAGTACCCACAAATGTGTAAAGCTCATTTCCTGTGTTATAACATCTCCTGCATTTATACTGCAGCTTTCACTTTGATATATAACTCCCATCAACGTTTGCTCCTCCTTGCTGTTTTTGCGCTCCACCTTACTAGATTCTGTGGAATCTGAGCGATGTGGGCTCTGGGGAGATTAATGGTAGAGATCATCTCGCCACATCATTTATGATCTTCTCAAACTTTAATTTCTCCAGATTTCCCGTTATTCTAATGGAGTAGAGAAGGACAATGATCTTCCAACAATGTTCTGTATTCCCCAGAGAGCTGAGCCTGCTCTAACCTGGGTGGGAACCTTACAGCAGGCTGGTAAAGTGTTGCTGCTGCTGTACAGGGAGATCACATCTGGAGTAATGTGTACAGATTTAGCCTCTTCTCTGAAGAAAGGATGTTGTTATATTGGAAGCAGCTCAGAGATGGTTCCCTCAACTGATTCCTGCACTGAAGGTGCTAGCTTATAACGAAAGGATGATCAGGTTGACCCAGTAGCCATTGGAGTTTACAAAAATTAAAGAAGATCTTATTTGAACATAGATGACAGAAGGAGTTAACAAGTGAAGTGAATTACACAGATAGTGGAGGAATCCATTCCGTTCTCCAGCCTGTTATACAGGAACAACAGGAGAATATTCAGGCCTTCGAACCTGTTACACCAAAACAGGACGAGGCCATTCAGCCCCTGGAGTCTGACATACATTTACAGAAGGAGGCCAATCAGCCACTTGAGCCGGTAACAGTAGGCCATGCTGCACCAGTATCCTGTTCAACAGCAACAGGATCAGTCCATTCAGCCTCCTCAAGTTTGTAACATAGGAACTGGAAGAGGTCACAGTGATTGGAGATTGTTACACTGGGATAACAGGAGGCCATTCAGACCCACCGAGCCTATTCCAAGGGAATTGTATAAGGATAAAAACTATCTGAGATCTTTTTCATGAGAAAGGAAGAGGTAATTTAGACACATGTCTGTTGTATGGGAACAAGAGAAGACCAATCAATCCCTGGGTCCTGTCTCCGGGATACATGAGGAGACCGTTCAGTATCTCCACCAGTTATGGAGAAGTATGAGAAGACCCATGAGCCCCTCAAAATATTACAGAGCAACAGGAGGATTCCATAATATCCCAATCGTGTAAAGCATCAACAGGAGGAGGTCATTCTGGGTTTGGAGATGGCAACATGGGAACACCAGAAAGACGTCAGCCCATCAAATGTGTACACCAGCAGGATGATGAGTGCATTCAGCCACACATGGCTCTTCCACAGCAATTGGAGCAGACCTCTTAAAGCCTTGCGCCCATTAAACAGGAATTCAAAGAGAACGTGAAGGTTTCCGAAAGGGAAAATTTGTAATAATGTTATACATTAGGGACTAAAGTGTAACAATAAACTATTGTAATTTAAGGCAAATTGTTAGAGTCCATTGTTCAGGGCATTTGTAAACTCAAACCACAATTCAACATGGTTTTACGAAGGCCAAATCGTGTTTGAATTGTTTGCTTGAGTTATTTGAAGATGTCACAAACAAAGTGGATAGGGGAATCCTGGAGATGGAACATATCTAGTCTTCCTGAAGGCATCGGATATGTCGCTTCTCCAAAGAGTAAATGGTAAGATCAGACAATATGTGTTTAGGAGTAATTTATTAGCTTGGATGGAGGATTGGTTAACCAACAAAATGTTGTCAGATGGAATAAATGTGTCATTTTCTTTTGGCAAATGCAATTTGTGGGGTGCCATTGATTTCAGTACTCATGCCTCAACTATTTGCAATCGTTGGTATTACTGTACTCGGTTGATGGGATAGAAAATACAATGCCACATTTTCAGATGACACTAACATAGGTGGGAAATTACTTCGGAATGACGATGCAAGAGATTTTAAAACATATGGATAGGTTGGGTGAATGGGCCAACATTTGGCAAGGAAACTTAAAGTGAATAAATATGGGGCTATTCAAGTTGGCCAGTATAATAGAAAGACAAATTATTGTCCAAATAGAGAGAAAGTTCAAAGTGTTTAGGTGCAGAGGGATTTGGGTGTCTGCTTGCATATCACAGAAAACCTGCATGCGGGTTCTGCAAGTAATGAGAAATGCAAGCATAATTTAAGTGTGTATTTAGAAAAGGATAGAATAGAAAGGTAGGGAGTGTTGGTGTAGCTATGCAAGGCATTAGTGAGGCTGCAACTGGAGTATGGTTTGGGTGTCCTGCAGAATGAGGTATTTCCATCAGAGGCAATTCAGAAGAGCTTCATTAGATTGATTCCATATTTGAAGTGTTTGTCTTATGAAAAGTAATTGAGCAGTTTAGGCCTATACCTTCGAGTTTATAAGAATGAAAGGAAATCTCATTGGGCCTATAAAATGCGAAAAGTAATTGAAAGTGTTGATGTGGAGTGGATTTTTTTTCATGTGGCGCAATCTACAACAAGAGACCAGAGTTTTAGGATGGAGAGATGGCAGGAAAGTGGAAGAGGCTGCGTTGACATCAGTCTCATCGAGAGGTTGGATTCCTCACAGATGCTCCTTGTTCTTATTCAACTCTTCAACTGTGTTGCCCAGGAATGGGGGAGGATTGGGTATCATACATGAAGCAGGCACTCAGGATAAATCAGTTAGAGAGAACGTAACCAATAGGGTCACACAGTGACCAATGCTGGGTTCTCAACTATTTACTATCTATATTAATGATCAGAAGGAGGAACAGATATACAGATGCTGAGTTTGGGATGTCCATAAGACCATAAGTCATAGGAATGGAAGTAAGGCCATTCGGTCCATCAAGTCCACTCCGCCATTTAATCATGGCTGATGGGCATTTCAACTCCACTTACCCGCATCCTCCCCGTAGCCCTTAATTCCTTGTGACATCAGAATTGATTAATCTCCGCCTTGAAGACATTTAGCATCCCGGCCTCCACTGTACTCTACGGCAATGAATTCCACAGGCCCACCACTCTCTGGCTGAAGAAATGTCTCCGCATTCCTATTCTGAATTGACCCCCTCTAATTCTAAGGCTGTGACCACGCATCCTAGTCTCCTCGCCTAACGGAAACAACTTCCTAGCATGAACCCTTTCCAAGCCATGTATTATCTTCTAAGTTTCTATTAGATCTCCCCTTAACCTTCTAAACTCCAATGAATACAATCCCAGAATCATCAGCAGTTCCTCGTATGTTAGACCTACCATTCCAGGGATCATCCGTGTGAATCTCCGCTGGACACGCTCCAGTGCCAGTATGTCCTTCCTGAGGTGTGGGGCCCACAGCTGGACACAGTACTCCAAATGGGGGATAACCAGACCTTTTTAAAGTCTCAGTAGCACATCGCTGCTTTTATATTCCAGTCTTCTTGAGATAAATGACAACATTACATTCGCATTCTTAATCACGGACTCAATCTGCATGTTTACCTTTAGAGAATCCTCGTTTAGCACTCCCAGATCCCTTTGTACTTTGGCTTTATAAATGTTATTACCGTTAAAAAAGTAGTCCATGCTTGCATTCTTTTTTCCAAAGTGCTAGACCTCGCATTTGCTCACAGTGAATTCCATCAGCCATTTCCTGGACCACTCTCCCAAACTGTCTAGATCCTTCTACAGCCTCCCCACTTCCTCAGCACTACCTGCCTGGCCACCTAACTTCGTATCTTGGTAAATTTCGCTAGAATTTCATCCAGATCATTAATATATAACGTGAACAGCTGCACCATTTGTCACCGGCTGCCATTCTGAAAAAGAACCTTTTATCCCAACTCTCTGCCTTCTGTCAGACAGCCAAGCCTCAATCCATGCCAGTAGCTCACCTTGAACACCATGGGTGTTCAAGAGAAAATAACCTCACCTTGCTCAGCAGCCTCCCTTGTGACACCTTATCAAAGTCCTTTTGGAAGTCTAGATAGACCACATCCACTGGGTTTCCCTGGTCTAACCTACTTGTCACCTCTTCAAAGGATTCTTATGTCGCTGTGATAAGCAAGAAATTAAATTATCAAGAGAGGGTGGAGAGTCTGCAAATAGATTCAGAGAGGTAATGACAATAGATAATAGTTTGGCAGGTGGAATTAACATGATATAACCTGTCATTCCATTTACAGGAATAATGGAAGGCAATATGTTACTGAAATGGAGAGGGATTACAGGACCTAATGATACTGTGTACTGGGGGGTTCACTCAGACCCGTTCAGACATGGGAGGTTTTGCTCCATCCCTGATCATTAGCTCCCAGACACTCCAAGTGACCCCATTGCTCTCTGTACACATGGAATACTTTGATGGGGTTGGTTGGTGGTGGGGATGGTGTTTTGAAACGTGCATCAAGGGGACGGCCTTTATCCAAGATATATTAATTTCTTTCTACGTGGAGACCCAATGACGATGGGAATGGCTGACTGCTTCTGAATGAAGAGGCCATGACTGCTGCCAGGACAGTGGGTATTCACCAACATGACGTACTGTGCATGGGGACATTGTAACATTAATAGAGAGAGAGTTCCATCAGTTCCTCTACCTCTCCCCATTGACATGGTACTCTGCAGATGCAATATTCACCATCAGGAATCCCATTATACTGGATACACCCAGCAGCTCCCTGCTGAGGGAGAAACAATCTATTTACCTCCTCCACCACATATGTCCTTCATCACCGAATGATGACATTGATGTTGAGATACTGGAAAATGATGGATATGTCACCTAGTCCTGGCTGGAAAGTTCTGAATCATAGAAGCTGAATGAAACAGTGACCCTAACAGCCACTGGCAGCACCATCCTCCCCCTGGTGTGAAGCTGCAGGTCGTGTTGAAGGAGGTGACACCGCTCTGTGACCAGCTCCTTGTTCAGTCAGTGTCCCCTCACACTCTGCTCCTGGGTTAAGTGAAGCTTGGGAAGCTGTTCTTGGAAAACCCGGAGTGGATACAGCAGATCCCTTCCCCCCCCACACACACACACACACTCTGTGCTTTCAGAGCTTCCCCTCTCTGAAGTCTCTGCTGCATTTGGTGTTCATGTTACACACCCAGATACTCTAACTACAGTCCCCATGCTCCATCCAGAGTTGGGTCACCAAATCCTCAGGTCTCCCTGAATGTCCGAGGCAG
The DNA here is from genome assembly GCF_020745735.1 of Hemiscyllium ocellatum. Classification (NCBI taxonomy): domain Eukaryota; kingdom Metazoa; phylum Chordata; class Chondrichthyes; order Orectolobiformes; family Hemiscylliidae; genus Hemiscyllium; species Hemiscyllium ocellatum. Next base: position 121,537 of record NC_083415.1, on the reverse strand, counting down.
CTTCCAGCACAACCTCCAGCAAACCATCTCCCGCCCCTCCGCTAAATTTTCCATTACAGGCGTCAGTCACAAACCCATCGGCTACAAATGTAGCCAGATCCCCCCAAGATATTTTAAGAAGGCCGTTTAGACCCAAACCTTTCCTTATTTTGAATATAGATGGGAAGTGTGCGTTCCAGATATATTGTGACTGGTCAAACCACGCGACATTCAGCAAAATATAATCTATTAAAATGCTTTAGTTTAAATACAATCAAAGAAAAGAATACTTTTGGATAGCTTATATGTTGTAACACTTACACAAACAATGGATACCGTACCTTCTTGGTTTACACTGCTTGGCACAAAGATATATTCAAATACAGATCCTTACAGCGGTTTTCCAATCCAGGAGGAAACAACATCAACAGAGATCTCAGAGAGAAAAGCAGCTGGGAATCATGTATTGAAACTTCCAAACCTTCTGGGATCTCCAGCAGCTTCTGAATGCTGCAGCTAAAAACAAAACGAGATAACCTGGTCTGGGACAGCCGGCCAGTGCCCTTCCATTGTTACCACCGTTTTAATGAAATCTAAACTCTTTCTTAGTTATTTACTTAAACTGTTTTCAGACAACAGTTTTGCACCTCTGCCTTTAAAACCTCTCTTCAAAAAAACCCAAGAGAAAATAACCTTTTTACAGACAGTATTCTCATGACTCCATCTTTAATGAAATAATCCATCAATATACAAAGGTAGACTCATTTTAGCCCTCCTAATCTTCCATTAAGTAGACTGAAATGCATATACATTACATTGACTGTGAGAATACAAATGTTCACAACTAGTTTCAATTTCAGGCATTTTATTCCTGCCACAGAATGCCTTTATCTTTCTTCATCCAAGTCTCCACAACGTGTCAAAATGCAGGTTTTCTCGCCCTGTCAACTGCATAATTTCAAACTGAATGGCAGCAATGATAAGCTCAATCGAAACAGATTGGTATTTTTCTCCCTAAACTTCTCCAAAAACCTTAAGGGGTCACGATCAGTGATAAAGGTTTGTCTCACATATGTTATTCGCAATTTAAATGCTGAAATGTTGTAATGTCAACACCAAGCTCAAGAGCTCCTTCCCCATTGGAGAATAAATCTGTTGATGTTTGCACTGGACACTCCAACCACACTTTACAGAATGGAGCACTCCTCATCTCTCCAACACTCCCTCTGAATGACATATCTCCTCATGTCTCAGCAAAAAAGAGTTACATACATCTGTACCTCTTAATGCTTTAATCTCTTCACCTGCTACTCCTGACCTATGCCAGTTAATCTTACTCTCACGGGTATATGTTTTAAGAAGATCTCGCACATTCTTCTCAATCCCTCACAGAAACCAAACTTTGATTTATGAATTCAATCATCATCATCAGCCATTTCAGTTTCTAATCTTGCCATTGTTTCTCTCTGCTCTTCCACACGAGTTCACACAACTGCAGGAAGTGACTTGTTGAACTTTTCCAAAATAAGAATTTCTCTAAGAGTGCCATAGGTTTGCTCTGTTTTTAATACCTTTACCCACCTTTCAAAATTACTTTGTTTGATCCTTTCAAACTCAATGTGCGTTTAACTCGGGACGCTTTTTTAGATTCCTGAAATGCTGTCTGTCGGCTTCTGGCTCAAGCTCATATGCACTTCAGATGGCTTTCTTCACCACCTCATACTGGCCAGATACCTCCTCCGATAGGGATGCAAATACCTACCAGCTTTGTTTGGATAAACTAAATCCACACGGTCACTGGTCGCTGCATTTGTTTAGCCACTTCCTCAAATGAAATTCAAAAGGCTTCTCCCATCCTTCTCATCAAATTTAGATAATGTATGGATGTATTTAAACAGAACCCTATTAGGCCATTGGTTACAATAGGCTTGCTCAACCTCACTATCCTCCTCATTCTGCCAATCGGCTACCTTTATCTCCACCTTCTATGTCAACTTTCCTCTCTAATTACTAACTGTTATGTTGAAACTCTCCACTTTTCTTCTCTCCTTTTCTCTGTTTCTTCTTCATTCCCTTTTCTTTTATTTCTACTTTTCATCGTAATTCAAACTGTATCAATTCCTTCTCATGTTCAAAATGCCTCATTTGAAATTGAATTGCAGCCATTTCCAAAGAGTCTGATGGCGGTTCCACCAAATGTAATTGCCGAGCTATAGCTGTAACTATCTCTCATTTTCTCACAGACAAACACAACCCCAACTCCAGCTTGTCTGTCAATTCCTACAGCTTTGCCTTCATTACCTTTTGTAAAGCCCCAACTTCACTTCTTCCACATCCAGAGAACTCTTAATGACTGAAAGAATCTTTACACACAAAACACTGCTTAAACCAACCGAATTCAACACCCAGAACGAAAGACACTAATAACTATCATACACGACCTTTGAACCCAATAGCCTCCTGGTGCAGACTCTCCAGTGTATGAATGGGCATATTCTGGATACTCTGGTTTCCTCCCACAACCCAAAGATGTGCATGTCAGGTGTATTGGCCATGCTAAATTGTTCGTAGTTTTCAGGGATGTGTGGGTTAGGTGCCTTAGTTGGAGTAAATGTGTCATAATAGGGTAGAGGAATGAGACTAGGTAGGTTACTCCTCGGAGGGTCGGTGTAGACTTGTTGGATCGAATAGCCTGTTTGCACACTGTAGGGATTGTAACTCTAAACCCAATTTGGTGTTATCGATTTAGAACCAGACAAAAGTCCCCAGTTTGCTATAGACCAACCAGACTGCCTCAAACTATTTTAAGAAGTTAGCTTGGATGCCAAACTTTTCTTATTTTAAAGGTAGATGTGAGTTGGGTGTTCCAGATGTGATGCTACTAGTCAAAACCACTCACCATTAAGCAAAACACAATATAGTTAAACACTCTAATGAAAATCCATACAAAATGAAGATGAATTTAGAATAACTTAACTATTGGAAACCTTAACTGAATGATGGACACAGTACCTTCTACAAATGAACTGTTCCAATTTATTAACATCACCTAAACACAGGGTGGCACTGTGGGCGGCATTGTGGCACAGTGGTTTGCACTGCTGCCTCACAGCGCCAGAGACCCGGGTTCAATTCCCACCTCAGCCTACTGACAATGTGGAGTTTGCACATTCTCCCCGTGTTCGCATGGGTGCTCCGGTTTCATCCCACAGTCCATAAATGTGCAGGTTAGGTGAATTGGCCATGCTAAATTGCCCGCAGTGTTAGGTGAAGGGGTAAATATAGGGGAATGCGTCTGGATGGGTTGCTCTTTGGCGGGTCGGTGTGGACTTGTTGGGCAGAAGGGCCTGTTTCCACACTCTATGTAATCCAATCTAATCTGAACACCCTCCACCCCCACCCCCCACCTTGGCAAAAAAGGAGCATTCAGACACACATTCTTGCATACAGTTCTCCAATCCAGGACGAAACAGTATCAAGTGAGGTTTCAGACAGAATAGCATCGAGGGATAATTTACTAAAACTTCCAACCCTTCTGGGACCCAACTGTTACATCTACGAGAAAAAAAACTCTTCAGCCCTTCTTCAGCCAAAACCCAAGGCCAGGGAAAGATACAGAGGGACAGAGAGATTCACAGTAAAGACAGAAACAGACAGTTAATTAACTGAAAAGATGGTGTGGAAATATGGGGGAAAAGACAGGGCAGTGGAACTAACTGCAGAAGTGAGATCTTCGAGAGTAAAATTACAAGAATGAGAACATTGAATAATGGCATTGTCAGATCAGCTAAAATGGCTTGTTACATCAAATTCTGAACCTGCTTCACAGAACACCACAGACAACATAAACTGGGACAAGATGACAGCCCAGCATGGAGGGCTGTGCAGACCCTGCTAGTGTGTTGCTCAGTAAACTACACCATCAGCCCAGCATGAGAGTATTGCAAACATTACTATCATATGCTAACTATACTCGCAACAGATTACTGCCTACAATGGGAAGGTTTGCTCTCTCTCTCTCTCTCTCTCTGTGTGTGTGTGTGTATGCGTTCATCAGAGACTGAGGGAGAGTGTGTGCGTGTGCAATTGGAGTGGTTAAATTCAAAACTCATTGTTTGAGAAGGAACGCACATGGAGGAAACTATTTTAATTGCAAACAACTGGCAGGCTTATTGTTAATCAACAAAGAGAACGAGAGAAGTTTCATGGACAGATGAGGTAAAGTGTTTGAGAATGTTTAAATAAAGTCATTGCCAGACATAACAGCAATATACATTGGCATACACATGAATGCCAGATGGATGGGGGTTTGGTGTGAGTTCGAATCAGATTTGATTCGGCAGGATTGAAGCCGGGAGAGTCAGCAGCAGATTATTGGCTTCATCAATACTGTACATCATATCTCAAGATTCAAACAACAGATGCCAATAAAACAGTGACATATATCCTGGAGTAGTGGGTATTTCAAGTTAGAAATTATCAGGGAATGGTGTCAAGATTCAGCTCATGGTCAAAGGGATGTCCCACAACTATGACTTGTCTGCTGCAGCCGCAGATAATGGTCAGGGATGGGATGGAAACAGTGGAAGGAAGTGGAGTTTGGAACCAGAACAGTAGACAGTGACTTCCATGCTCTCAATATTTAAATAACAAAGGCAATGATACAACGCATTGTGATTCTCTGCTGGAACTGAGTAGGTCAGTATAGAGACCCTTGAATAACACTGCCAGAGCAGAGAGCGAGACAGTAACCGAACACGTTCGTTGATGTAGTTAGTAGTGGTCTGGAGAGTGAATATCTGGATTCAGAGTTTCAACAGGAACAATAATAGTGGCAAGAAGTGTAGGCTATGTGAAAGAACAATAATACAGTCATAATTGGTTTATAGAAAACAAAATCTGGACAGTGACGCTTACCAGGAACACCAACGATAGCCAGGAAGGGATAATAAAAGTATTGAATAATGAGAAGAGCATAATAGATCGGCGCTGAGAATGACAACCAATCAAATGCAGAAAGATACCAAACATAATTGGATAAGCGCCTGTCTATTGTTGGAATATTCCAGTCTAATATTCTCAGATTCTGATCCATTGTTGAAACATTCCAGTCTAATATTCACATATTCTGATCCATTGTTGGAATATTCTAGTCTACTCTTCTCAGATTCTGATCCATTATTGGAACATTCCAGTCAAATGTTCTCAGATTCTGATCTCTCCTCCCCCTTCCTCTAGAGCTGCTGATCCCTGTCAGTGCTGTCGGTGATGCTCCGCTCATGTTATGGGATAACAAAATGAACGGCGCCCATTTATCATTAAAAGATGGAAACCCTCCACTGGGATAATTAGAATCCATGGAGACTGGTATTAATCCCAGTCACTGAACAAATAGGCTCAGTTAACCAGTTCCATGCATTACTTTTCATATCACTATAAAAGGGAACATTTACTGGTTTTGGATGGAATGGATGAGGATTGCTGTGGGATGGACCATAAATCTTTTTAATCTTTATGCCTTGTATATGAGAGAGTAAACAGAACACTGCAGGGGTCTATATATGTTCCACTCTGTTTATGAAAGGAAACAGTTATAAAATAACAGATCGGCTGTATAAAAAAAATTCAGCTGGGCAAGTTTCTACATACCTCAACACAAAGTACATTACTTATTGACCAGTGTGAGGCTACTCCTGGATTTAATGTCCTGTTATCAAATCTTTTCTTAGTCTTGAGACAGAGCATTGAGGCTGCTGCTCAGGAATAGGCCGAAGCAATTCTGTCCCTATGGACCTCTTACAGATGGATAAGAGAAGACCATTCAGTTCATATTAGCCTATTGCTACTTGAAGGGTGGAAAGCTGGAATATTGGCATATTTTGTCAAAAGAATCATTTGGAACAAAGAGATGTGTCGCTGCAGCTGTATGAAGTGTTACTGAGAGGGCACCTGGAGTACATTGTGTTGTTTCTGTTTCTGTAACTGAGAAGGCATGGACCTTCTTCAGATACAGTTTACCGGCTGCTCATAATCCACGGCTTGCTGTGTCATTTAATGTCTCAGGTCTGTTACACACGGACAGGAGAAGGCCATGACGCCTCTCGCGTGTGTTATAGAAGAACAGGAGGAGGCCATTAAGCCTCTTGAGTCTATTACAGATGAAAAGGAGGAAGTCATTCAGCCTCTCCAGTCTATTACAGAGGGACGGAGGAGGCCATTCAGCCTCTCAAGCCTGTTCCAGAGGGGCAGGAAGTGTCTATTTAACTTTTCAAGTCTGTTATGCATAAATATTAGTTTTACACTAGTTGCGAAATAGGAAAGATTTGATGTAAACATTAAAGTTCTAACTTTGACTAAGGCCAATTTTGAAAGTGTTAGGCGAGCCCTGTGAAAGGCTGACTGGGATACCCTATTCACAGGTAAAGGGATGGTTGGAAAATGCCAGGCCATCAAAACTTAGTTTCAGAGAGTCCAGAGCCAATGTGCTCCAATTAGTGAGATGGGCAAGGCTGGTGGGTGCAGGGAGTGCTGGATGGCTAGATATATTGATGTTATGGTCAAGGTAGGGAAGGAGGCATATGTCAGGTAAACAGAGCTGGGATCAAGTGGATCCCCAGAGGAGTATAAGAGCAGTAAGTGTATAGTCAATGGGGAAATCGGGTCAGAAAAATATGGACATGAGATGGATTTAGAAATAGGGCTAACAAGGCATTGAAGAAATGCTGCAAATCCTTTAATGGCAAAAGATTAACTAGGGAGAGAATAGGGCGTCTGAAAGATCAGTCAGCCTATCTATGTGTGGAACCACGCGAGATGGGAGGGATTAGAAACAAGTATTTCTCCTCAGTATTTAATGTGGAGGGGGTTAGAAGAGCGAGAGAATTAAGAAATATATAGTGATATCCATATTACAAAGTGATGTAGGACATTTTAAAATAAAAAACATGAGCAACTTCCAGGGACCTAATCAGTTGTATCCCAAAAGTATGTGGGAAGCTAGGAAAGAGATTGCTCAGCATTTTGCTAATATATTTGTATCATTGTTTTCCACAGGGGATATGTCAAAAGACTGGAGGACTGCTAACATAGTGTCATTATTTAAGAAAGTAAGAAAAAACAGGTAACTATAGATCGATGAGCCAGACGTCAATGGTGACTAAATTGTTCGAGGGGGTTTTGAGGAAAAGGATGTATATGCATTTGTAAAGACAAGGACTGAAGAGGACTTTGTACATTTGAGATCAGTTCTCACTGATTCGGTGGAATGTTTTGTGGAAGTGAAGAAGATGATTGATGAAAGCAGGAGAGTGGATATTGTCTTTATGGAATTCAGTAAGAAAACCAAAATGTCTACATGGGAGACTAGTTAGCAATGTCAGACTGCCTGGAATCCAGAGAGAAGTCGCCATTTAGATCCAACATTTTCTTTAATATTGGAGACAGGGCGTGACAGTGGATGTTTGTTCATTGAACTCTGACAAGTGGTGTGCCGCAAAGATCAATAGTGAGTCCATTGCCTTTTGTTACTTATACAAGTCATTTGCACTTGAGTATATGAAGTCTGGTCAGTAAGTTTGTAGATCATTCCAAATTTGGTGGTGTAATCGACTGTGAAGACTTTTATCTCAGAATGTAATGGGACGTTGATTAGGTGAGCCGAGGATAGGCAGATGAAGTTAAATTTAAATAAATGTGAGGTGTTACATTTTGGCAAGACAAATCAGGGCAAGAAATGTAGGTAGGTTTCTGTCGAAAGTTCCCACTCAAAGAGAACTCCATTGAAATTATAGAATCCCTAATGGTTAGCACTGCTGCCTCACAGCGCCTGTAGACCCGGGTTCAATTCCCGACTCAGGCGACTGACTGTGTGGAGTTTGCACGTTCTCCCCGTGTCTGCGTGGGTTTCCTCCGGGTGCTCCGGTTTCCTCCCACAGTCACAAAGATGTGCGGGTCAGGTGAATTGGTCAAGCTAAATTGCCCGTAGTGTTAGGTAGATGTAGGGGTATGAGTGGGTTGCGCTTCGGCGGGTCGGTGTGGACTTGTTGGGCCGAAGGGCCTGTTTCCACACTGTAAGTCTAATCTAATCTAATCTAAGTGAGGAAACAGGCTATTCAGCCCATCGAGGCCACCCCTCTAAACAGTATCCTACTGGACAAACCCCTGCCCTATCCCTCTGAGCCTGCGTTTCCCATGACTAATCCACCTTGCCCACACATCCCTGGGTACTTGGGGCAATTTAACATGGCCAATCTACACTTGCCTGTATATCTTTGTACTGTGGCAGGAAAATGTAGCACCCGGAAGAAACGCACACAGACACGGGAAGAATGTGCAAACTCCACACAGGCAGTCATTCAAGGAGAGAATTAAACCCAGATCGCTGTGCTCTGAGGTAGCAATGCAAGCCACTGAGGTATTGTGTCACCTGGTGGTGCAGGTTCTCCGTTCCTTGAAAGTGCCGTCACAGGTAGACAACGTAGTGAAGAAGACACTTGTGACCTTCCCTTTTTTGGTGTGTGCTTTGAGTCTAAGTGTTTGCATGACATGTTGCATCTGTACAGGACATTGGTTTGGCCACTTTTGTAATATTGCCTTTAATTCTGGTCTCCCTGCTGTCGGAAAGATGTTGTCAAACTTGAGAAGGTACAGAAGAGATTTAAAAGAATGTTGCAGGTGTAGGAGGGTTAGTGTTACAGGGAGAGTTTGAATAGGCTGGGACTATTTTCAAGTGTTGAGGCTGAGGTTTATAAAATCATGAGGGGCACAGATAAGGTAAACAGTCAACGTCTTTTACCAAGGATAGGCAAGTCGAAAATTACAGGGCAAAGGTTTAAGGTGAGAGGGGAAAGATTTATAAAGGGAAATGAGGTACAACACTTTCAAAGAGAGACTGCTCTGTTTATGGACTGAGCACCCAAAAGAGCTGGTAGAGGCAGGCACAGTTACATCATTTAAAAGGCATTTGAATGGGTACGTGCATGGGAAGAGTTTAGAGGGATATGGGCCAAGTGCTGGCAAGGGGGACGAGATTAATTTAGGATATTTGGTCAGGATGGACAACTGGATCGAAGGGTCTTTTTCCATGTTGTCCATCGCTGAGACTCTGTTGACTCTTGATTGTATAACACAGAAACAGGAAGAGGCTATTCAGGTTCTGAATTCTGTCAGTCAATTTGTTTGCTCAATTACTGAGAGCCAAGTACAAAAATACATCATTCAGATTTTGATGATATTTTACAAAAACAGGAGAAAGGCTTTTAGTCAAGTGAAGCAGTAAGGAATGTGAAGAGGCCATTCAGTCCCTCAAGTCCATTCCACAGGAGCAGCAGGTGAGCACAGAGCGATTGGATCCTGTTAGTCAGTAGCAAGAGGAAGACATCTATTTTCACAAAATTGGGATCAGGAGGTATCACAGTTGCTCAAGACTGGGACACAGGAACAGGAGGCAGTCACTCAACTGCTCAACACTGGGACACAGGAACAGGAGGCAGTCACCCAACTGCTCGAGAATGGGTCACAGGAACAGGAGGTAGTCACTCAACTGCTCGAGACTGGGACACAGGGATAGGAGGGTGTCATTCAACTGCTCGAGTCTGGGACACAGGAACAGGAGGAAGTCACTCAACTGCTCGAGACTGAGACACAGGAACAGGATGCAATCACTCAACTGTGCGAGACTGGGTCATAGGAACAGGAGGCAGTCACTCAACTGCTTGAGAGTGGGCCATAGGAACAGGAGACAGTCACTCAACTGCTCGAGTCTGGGGCACAGGAATAGGATGCAGTCACTCAACTGCTGGAGACTGGGACACAGGAACAGGAGGCAGTCATTCAACCGCTCGAGAGTGGGACATAGGAACAGGAGACAGTCACCCAACTGCTCGAGTCTGGGACACAGGAACAGGAGGAAGTCACTCAACTGCTCGAGACTGAGACACAGGAACAGGACGCAGTCACTCAACTGCTTGAGACTGGAACACAGGGATAGGAGGCAGTTACTCAACTGCTCGAGAGTGGGACACAGGAACAGGAGGCAGTCACTCAAATGCTCGAGTCTGGGACACAGGAACAGGACGCAATCACTCAACTGCTCGAGACTGGCACTGGGAAATCTGGAGGCTTCTGAGGCCCCAGGATCCTGATACGCAGTGACAGCAAGGAGGTGATTCACTCCCCACCAGCTTTGGGCACTGGGAGAGGAGGGGAGTTTGCCTGTTGCAAAGAGAAATAGATGAATAAGTGGCATTCATGGGTCCACACAATCCTGCCCCACCATTCACTCAGAGCATGGCTGATCTGATAGTGATTCCCTCATGCCATTTTATGGAGACACCCTCTCTGCAGCCTCTGCTCCATTTGATGGTCGTGTTGCAGACATTGATGCTGTAACAACAGTCACCATCACTCATCCAGAGGGTTGGGTCTAATCAGATGAGTCAGGATTTGAAGGGTCCAATCACAAGAATGAAAACACAAAATAAAGACACTGCCAGATGTTTAGTTCTCTCACATTCGCAATCCAACTCACATAACCAGCCCATCCATTGTATGTTCAGTATGGAGCACTGTGTAGATCCAGCTAGCGAACTGCTGAATGCAACTCAGCAATGTACAGAGTGGAACTCTATGCAACCCACATCAATGCCTGATCCATAATCCTTTGCTAAATGTCCAGCATAGGGAGCTGTGAAGACCGCACTGGTTCATTCATATATACCCCCAGGCTTTTGCATTGTTTCGTCATACTGTGTTAGATCACTGCCCAGTGTGGGGAAACTTGCAGCCCATGCTGGCAGTGACAGGATGTGCAGCTCCCATCCATTTACAGCTTTATATTTCCATTGCGCCTTGACGAGGGGTGCTGTGGGCGTGAAAATCACTGGAAGGGAGAGATGTACATTGAAACAGTTTCAATACCAATAGTTCCGATTCAGGCGCATAACACTCCAGTATTTAAAGATGAAATAACTTGAGATAATGTTGAGTGAGGTTTTGTGGATGGTGCAAAGAAGTAAGAGGGGGTTGGTGATGTTATAGCGGTTGCACTATAAGACTCCAAATAATCAATGGGAATTAGAGAAACAAATAAGCAGGGAGGCTGGGGAGCCTTGCAGGAGCAATAGGGTTGTCATAATAGGTGAGTTTAATTATACTAACATAGACTGGGACTTTCAGAGGGTTCAGGACTTAGATGGAAAGAAATTAGTTAAGTGTGTTCAGGAAAGTTTCCACAAGCAGCATATAAAGGGTCCTACTCAGGAAGGGACAAACTTGACCTACTGTTGGGACATAGGGCAGGATAGGTGACGGAGGTAAAGTGGGGGAGCATTTTGGGGCCGGTGACCAGAACTGTATTAATTTTAAAATAGTTATGGGAGGGACAGAATTGGTCCACAGATTCAAGTTCTAAATTGGAGCGAGGTGAATTTTGTTGGAATTAGACAGGGACTTGCAAAGGTTGATTGGAGTAGCTTGTTTCCAGGCAACAGGATTGCTGGTAACTGGGAGGCCTATAAAAGTGAGATAGCTCGAGTTCAAAGTCTATATGTTTCTGTGAAGGTGAAGGGCAAGTGACGCAGGAAGAGAGAACCCTGGATGACAAGAGATAATCAGGCTCTGGCCAGCAAAAAGGAGGTGTGGTTCAGGTTCAGGCAGCTGAAATCAATGGAATCTCTGGAGAGACACAAGGGATACAGGAGTTTACTGAAGAAAGAAATCAGGAGGGCGAAAAGGGGGTATGACATAGCCTTGGCTGAGAAAATTAGAGTGAATCCAAAGATGTGCTTTCAGTATAGTAAATAAAAAGAACGACTAGAGAAAATAGGATGCCTTAAAATCCAAAGTGGGCATTCGTGTGTAAAACCACAACAGACGGGCGAGATCCTCAATTTCCCTTCTGTGTTTACCATGAAGAAAGACATGAAGATCTGTGACCTTTGAGGGGGGTTCGTTGTCATATCTTGGTACCGTTCATATCACAGTAGAGGTGCTGTTGGACATATTAGAAGGCATAAAGTCAGATAAATCTCTTGGTCCTGACCAGATATATCCAAGAGCACTGCAAGAGGCGAGAGAAGACAGTTCAGGGGCCAAGGTCCTGGAAGGCTGGGCAGTAGCAAATGTTGTGCCCTTATTCAAGAAGGGCTGCAAAGAAAAGCCTGGGTAATATAGACCAGTAAGCTTCACACCTGTTTTCAGTAAACCACTTGATAAGGTTCGGAGATATTAGATATGCATGTATTTGGAAAGACAGAGTTTGACGTGGAGCAGTTAGGATAGCTTTGTGCATGGCAGATCATGCCTTACAAATTTTGTTCGAGTTTTTTGAGGAAGTGTACAGGAAGGTTGACGAGGGCAGGGTGGTGGACATAGTCTATATGGATTTCAGTAAAGGTTCCAGATGGTAGGGAGCTCAAGAAGGTTAGATTGCATGGCAAATTGGCGACACAGTTGGCTTGACGTTATGAAGCAAATGGCTCTGGTGGAAGCATGCCTGTCGGACTGGAGGCCTGTGACTAGTGGAGTGCCTCAGGTGTCGGTACTGGGCCCACTGCTGTTTGTTATCTATATCAACGATTTGGACAAGAGTGCACAACGCAAGGTTTGTAAGTTTGCAGATGACACTAAAATAGGAGGGATCCAATGAGGAACATTACCAGAAATTGCAGCAGTACCTTGATCGGCAGCAGAAGTGGGCTGAGAAATAGCATGTGGAGTTTAACATAGGTAAGGGTGATGTCTTGCATTTTTGAAAGTCAAATCCAGGTAGGAGTTTAATGATGAATGAGAGGGCCTTAAGGAGTGTAGTGGAACAAAGGATGTTAGAGATCAGGTGCATGGTTGTCTGAAATTTGACGTCACAGATACACAGGACAGTGAAGGAGGCTGTTGGCACACAGGCCTTCATCAGGGCGTTGAGTGTAGGAGTTGGGACGTTATGTTGCAATTATACAGGATGTTGGTAAGGCTGCAGTTGGAGTATTGGGTTAAGTTTTGTTCTCCTTGCTCTAGAAAAGGTATTATTGAATTAGAAAGAGTGTAGAAGAAATTTCAGCGATGTTTCCTGTGCTAAAGGGTTTAAGTTATAGGGAGAAGTTGGACAGGTTAGAACTTATTTCTTTACAGCCTAGGAAACTGAAGGGGTTCTTATAGAAGTGTAGATAGTTTGTGAGAGGATTTGTAGCTCTGGTGTTCGTTGTTGTAGTTCTGTTCACCAAGCTGAGAATTTGTGTTGCAGACGTTACAGCGGACAGCTGGAACTGACAACTGGAAGCGGCAGATACAAACCATTATAAATGCCGGAGGAAACATCACAGAAGCACTTCACAGGAGACCCCCAAGCACTGAGGATGTCACCGCGACAGGGGATGAAACGTCTGCAACACCAATTCCCAGCTCAGCGAACAGAACCACAACAAGAAGTGTAGATCTTATCAAATTATGAGAGACGTGCATAGGGGTGAATACTTCATTTTTTTCGCAAGGTTGGGGAATCAAGGACTTGAGGACATCTGTCAATGCTTTGAGAGGAATAAAATAAAAATTAACCCATAGGGGCAACTTTTTTTTACACAGAGTATGGTACACATACTGACTGAGCTGCCAGTGGAAGTGGTTGAGGTGGTTACAATAACAACACTGAAAAGGCATTTGAACAAATACACAGATTGGAAAGGATTAAAGGATACAGAGCAAGGGCAGAGAAATTGGATGAGTGTGGATGGACATTTTGTTTGGCATGGAACAGCTGGGCAGAAGGGCCTGTTTCCATCTGTAGAACCGTATGACTGTAAAAATGTGTGTTTTGGGATAGAGGCAGGGAGGGGGAGACTGAGAAAAAATGTCATGGAAAGATATATTCACTGTTTCCAGAATGCTGAAATGAAGACATTTCGATCATGTCATGCAACACGGGTCAGTATTATGAAGAATAATGAGTGAATGGTATATTAGTATGAGTTCTGGTGATGGAGAGTTTTGAATGAGCATTTGTCCTGCAGCTTTGTAACTGGGAGGGAGGACTACAGTCTTTGGCTCATTGAGCTGTATATAACGGTAATTTGTCTCAGTTTCATTTTCGTTGAGTGTGACAGAGGGATTGTCTGTACGAAGCTGAGCTAGTTTCCTGTTGCTATCTTATCGAACTCACCTCATTAGCTACCCACCCCACCCCATGGTGTCCCTCTCATTCAATACCAGCTCGATTCTCCCACCCATCATCATTGACCAGATGGCACTCCGGCACTTTTACCCCAGTTTTCTTCAAGTGCCTGTTCGAGGGCATTTCCCATGGAACGCACTCTTCTAACAATATATTCTATCTGCTTTATACTTTCATATGACAGTCAGCATGCTTTACACAGACCAAACAAAACATTTGCACTTATTTTATGGTTATAGATGTCCAATCACACTTAGTAATTCTGGTTATTTCACTTGACTCACCTTAATGATATTAAATCAAAGACAGCTTCTAAACACGTCTAGTTATAAAATATAATTTCGAGCAGAGAACGTTTTTACCCTCAGCTGTTATCTTGACCGTTATCTGAATTGTATCATTTTCATTGTTATGAAAGTTTCTCTTGCCCTTTGCCTGTGAGTGTTTCTGTCTGTGACAGTTGCACTGTTTCCCACTCAGTTAGTTGGACGGCAGGTTTGTGATGTAGAGAGAGGCTAACAGCGCAGGTTCAGTTCCTCACACTGACAGAGGTTACCATGAAGGGGACGCTCTCTCAATCTCAACCTCACCCCATCACCCGAGATGTGGTGACTCTCAGGGTAAACCAGCATGAGTGGTCTCTCCAATGAGAGTTCTTTGGGACTCTATTCTTTCAATGTTAGCATTTTAATTTTTCAGAAAAGTAATTTTATTGAAAAGAGATTTTTAATATTATAATAACCCAATAACAACACAACTCAAATAACTGAACAAAATTACACTCATGTGCATGTACATACAAAACAAGTTAAAACACTAAATGAACAGAAGAAAAACAAAAATAAACAATAAATAATGAATAAATAGTACAGATCAGCATAACAAAATGATAGCTCTCGTTCTTCAAGAGCATTAACTGATACGCATTTTTATGTTCATAATTATTCCTTGCTGGATATTAGATTCATTAGACAATATCGTCATGGCTATATAAAAGCCCTTCTTAATGTGACAGATAAACCTGCATCGTGGTAATCGAAAAAGGGCTGCCATATCTTATATAAATCTCTGTTTTTTGATGCACCATACTGGTGAGAAAGTCCAAAGGGGTATTCTCCATGAAGAGCTTACAACAACCCAACAGACCCGGGGTTTTCAGACATCCAACACAACAGAACATGTTTCCTAGCACAGAAAGTAAGGATATATTTTTTTCGTCATGTGCATCTGTGTAAGGTACCCTGAGCAGGCCCAGGAAAAGAAAAACCGGGTCCATCTCCAATTCATTCCCCAATATCTACTCTATCACACCTAACACAGTGGTCCAATATATATGAAGCCTGCAGCAGGGCAACAAGCAATGAGTAAGAGTGCCTGTAGTCACTCTGCATTTACGACATGCTGAAAATAATTCCACTTCGCATTTTGAGAGACAATCTGGAGTCAGATAGACCCTATGAAGAATTTTCAACTGCATGGAATGGGTCCTATTACAGATCAAAATCCTTCGAGCATTTTCACAAATGTCCTCCCATCTCTCTGAGGTGTTCTGAACCCCCAACTCTCTCTTTCACAAGACATCACTAAGCTGCACAGTCTCGTCTGAGGGGACACACTCCAACTAATGAGAAAGGGTACTGACAGAGATTCCATTATAAGCAATAAGCACCCACTTCTCTCTATCGGATCTGTGAGAGTCTGTTAAAGGTGTATTTTTTTAAAATCAAATCTCTGATTTGGACAAAAAAAAACAGAAGAGGTCTCTACTAAGTAGTCCATACTTACGAGTTACTTGATCGAATGATGTCATTCTTTCTCCCTCGAATAACACGTGGTGGCTCAGTAGTTAGCACTGCGGCCTCACAGCACCAGGATCCAAAGATGTGCAGGTTAAATGAATTGGCTATTGATAAATCACCCATAGTGTTCAGGGATGTGTAGGTTGGAGCATTAGTCAGGGTAAATATAGGATATTAGAGGAATGGGTCTGGTTGGGTCGAAGTCGACTTATTGGGCCCAAAGGCTTGTTTCCACACTGTAGGGATTCTATTAATTCTAAATCACTCAAGCAAGTCACACCCCTAGCTTCCTGCAGTTTAAACATGGAATCCATGATCCCGGTTGACAACGCTTTATACCAATTATAGGGGTAAGCAGCATAGTTTTGGCTATATTGACCTCGACCTGACATATTGGCATTCATGCTTTAACTTTATTGATAATTATTGGGTTATGACAATACTCCATAAATGTTGTCATTTTGCCTAAGAACAACAGACTAATAATGGTTCACTTTCTCTGAGAGGGTTCAAAATCTAACTGTATTGACACCGAGTCCTCAGTGGCCCAGACACTAACATTGGATAATAAAAAGCTTAATTGATAGCTTTTAATCTGGGAGATCTACTCCCCACAATCTGTGGGGTAGTTGTAATTTGGTTAGCTTGATAAAGAGTTGCTTATGGTGCCAAATAAAAGAGCTAAACCAGCCATTAAGTCTCCTAAATATCTGTCTGGGAAACATCAAAGGAAGCATTCACACGGGGTATAGCAAATAAGGAAGGACATTCATTTTAAGAACAGCTATCCGACCTAGCCAGGATATTGGAAGTGCATCCCATCTTTGAAGGTCTTGTTTAATTTTGTCAAATAAATGGGCATAGTTCACGTTAAATAAATGATCAAAGACGGATGTAATGACTATACTGAGATAGGGAAACCACCCCCGTGACCATTTAAAAGGAAACCAGGATTTGCCTTCAACATCAAGTATTTCCCTGAGACCGCACATAGGGATGGCCACAAATTTTGTAAAATTAATCTTATAGCCCGAAAAGGTGATAAGCGAATTAATGCATTGCATCACGTGAGCTGCCGAAACTGTGGGATTTGACAAAAACATAATACCCTCATCTGCATACAGCATAATCTTATGTTACTTCTATCTTACTTCTGGGGCAGGAATGTTGGGATAATATTCCCAATTGCACAGGATGCCACTGAAGCTAAGATTGTTGCAGGGATGGGGAAGAGATCATCCCTCATGTGCTATTGTGCAGAATAGCTGCTATGAGCAGAACCACAACAACGGATACCCGAGCTACAAATCTTCAATCAGATTTTTACTCATGTGCTATTTCTGCGGGATAAAGGAGAAAATAAAATCCCAACTTGTGAGGTAGATCTGCCTCCAGACATCCACCAGCTCTAGTTCTACACACAAATCCACTAATTGCTTACATTATAAGGAGGGTACTGGGGGACACTTGGACACTCTGTCCACCGCGGGTGCATAAGGCAGTTGAAATCTCCTTCTACAATAATGTGTCACGATGCAAGATAACTTAATTTGGAAAATACATCTACTAGTGGGCGGCACGGTGGCACAGTGGTTAGCACTGCTGTCTCACAGCGCCTGAGACACGGGTTCAATTCCCGACTCAGGCGACTGACTGTGTGGAGTTTGCACGTTCTCCCCGTGTCTGCGTGGGTTTTCTCCGGGTGCTCCGGTTTCCTCCCACAGTCCAAAGATGTGCGGGTCAGGTGAATTGGCCATGCTAAATTGCCCGTAGTGTTAGGTAGGGGGTAAGTGTAGGGGTATGGGTGGGTTGCGCTTCGGCGGGTCAGTGTGGACTTGTTGGGCTGAAGGGCCTGTTTCCACACTGTAAGTAATCTAATATCAGGATTTTAAGATGGTGCACTGGGGGCGATAGACATTCAAAATACTGTTTTATTTCCCATAGTTCAAGACTTCGGGGATGATGATCCTTCCGTGAGTGTTAATGCAATCTATTAATTTAAATGGAAGACTCTTCTTCATTAGGATGGCTTCTCCCCTACTCCTTGTATTAAAAGACAAGAAATAAACCCGATCAAACCCGCCCTGCTGTAACGTCAAATGTTCCTTGTCATCAAGATGCATCTCCTGCAATAGGACAACACTCACCCTCTCTTTTTGAAGACTAGAAAGTACATTTTTCCTCTTGACTGGCAGATGGCTCCCCTTAATGTTCCAGGTACAACATTTAAGCACATCATTATCCATAACACACTGTAGCAGCATCTCAACTTGAGAGTTTCACATCAAATTACAAATCGCTGATGATTAATGAAAAAAGGACTCATTGAGCCTAAAAACTGTATAACCTAAAACTACTACAACTAACAAGATCTCAAAACTTTCCAAAGTTAAACACATAAAAAAAAACAATGAATGAAATAAAATCCAAAGTGCCAATCACACTCAATTGGGGAATTTACCGTCCACTGGGGACACTTACATATCTCAAAACTTTATCTTGTACCCGCTACCAATATGGAATCCAGGACAATTAACAACAAAAATCAGGCTTGAACTGCCCTTCAGTCGGCACTTAGTTATCACAACTACCTTTGTAACTCCCTCCAGCTTGAGCTGCACCCCAGACACAAGCAAAGAAAGAGAAAAAGAGTAGTAATACTCATGAAGAATTAAAAATGAGTACTCTACCCATTCCCGGCTATAATTTAATACTGGTTAATACCAGAGAAATCCAACAAAATTTCTTTAGGAGAAACATGATTATCTAAATATCCAGCTTATTTTAAAATGTCCATAAAGTTTTAGCTTTCTCTGGAGAGTCAGACGAGTTTGTGGATCCATTGAAAGCAATACAGAGCACCGCTGGGTACTATAAGGAATACTGAATCCAGAGTTCCCTTACTCTTCTTTTGATCTCATCAAAAGATTTTCCTTCCTGAATCACCGCCGCTGAAAAGTACTGAGAGAGTATAATCCTGGAGTCCTTGTGAATTAAACCCATCGGATCTTTCCCCTGGGTTCTGAAAGTTTCCATCAGTCTTTGTTTGTCCCCATAACTATGTAATCACGCAACGACAGGATGAAGGCGTTGGTCTGAGTCTGACTTCCGCACCGTAACCCGATGAACTGTCTCAGTCTTCACCCGTCTCTCCTCAGTTTCAAAGTGAAGGAATCGCTGCAGCCAGTTCTTGAAAAAAATTCACCGGCTGACCACCTTCTGTCCGCTCCAGCAAACCGACAATGTGAATATTCTTCATCTTACCCCTGTTTTCGAGGTCGTCATCTTGTTCAGTTAAGGTGCAGATCTGTTTTTCAAGGGCAAGGATCCTCTCCCAAGAGGAATCGATCACGGCCTCTGTCGCTGCAGTTCGGCTCTTGGCATCGTCTGTTCTGTTTCCAAGGCTGTCAAGTTGCTGCTCATGTTTCTGGAGCACGGCTGAAAGCGGCTCTAGCCACGGGTGAATCTTTCTTCAATCATGGCTTCAATCATTTCACATAACTTGATGAACTCAGTGACCAAGGCCTGGTGAGTAACTGGGTCTATTGAAGAGCAGAGTGGTTGCAGCTCCAGCCTCAGGCATGCTCGATGCTTCTGACGGGTGCACCGCTTGTTGGGACTTACTCGATCCTTTCCAGTGTTTTGTCATCTCCCTTTGACAAAACGGGATTAGTAAAGATTCTATCACTCTTTTAGTGTTTGATTTTAAGTAAATGGCTGGGATGGGGTGGGTTAGAAAAACACTTTGCCCGTGTGTTGATGCAGAGCCCAGCAAAGCAGACCTTCTGGATCGCCGCCATCTTGTATCCCCCCTTAACATTTTATCGATATTATAATTTCATTTTGCATTATGTTCCTGGAGGTTCTGAGGCCGTGTCATTTGATACCCCGTCTACATTTCCCCCCACACTGCACATTGCTGCCCATTCCTCGATAATCCTTAACTCTGTTGTTATTTATGAACCTTCTGTCTGTGCCTCAAAAAAAATCCAATATCTCTGCTTCCATTGCTCTGTGGGAAAGAGTTTCAAAGACGCACATCACTTTGAGAAAACAATTATAAACATTATGATCTGAGTGTGAGATTAGTTTTTTGTGTCTCCTTATTTGAGAAAAGATATAATTACATTGGAAGCAGTTCAGAGATATTTCATTTCACGTATTCCTGGGGTGAATGACTTATATTATGAAGTCTTTAAAAGGTTACTCTTGGAATGAGAGAGAAAAAAACATACGAGACTTGAGGAGAGTGGATCAGGTATATACCCACTGGGTGTTTGTATCGTCCAAATTTGTTGTCATTGTCATAGAAACTCGACAGTGTGGAGGCAGGACATTCCATCCATTAAGTCCGCACTGACCCACCAAACAGCGTCCTACATGGACGTGCACCCCCCCCCAATCTTATCCATGTAACCCTGTATTTCCCATAACTAACCCACCTAACCTACGCATCACTGGGCACCATGGGCAATCCACTTTAAACTGCACATCTTTGGACTGTGGCAGGAAACTGGAGCACTGGGAGGAAACCCACACAGGTATGAGGAGAATGTTCAACCTCCACATAGAGGGTCGCCCGAGGTTGGAATTGAACCCAGCTCCTTGGTGATGTGAGGCAGCAGTGCCACCCACAGATTCACCATATTCTTCCGTTAGTTCGTTAGCAACTTGTGATTGACTAAAGAAATCTGCCTGACTTATTCTTGTTACTGAACCTGACCCAGTCTGAGACCTTTATCATCGGCCATATCACCAACCTGGTTACATTTAAAATTTGTTGTGAGCAGTGGAAGAGTGGGACTAGAAAAGGAAAGAGTAACACCCTCCATCCTCAGTCACAACTGGAGTGAGAAGAAGTTCACAAAGTGGGAATTCATTAACGTGGGAATCCTCTTTCCCAGAGGTTTGGGATGGTGAATCTTTGTATTATATCGAGGCTGGTTTCGTCTGATTTTCCATAGACATGTGTATCAGGGATAATGGTGCATGGAGAGAAAAGTGCAGCTGGGACTACAATGAGATGAGCCATGGCATACTTTATTGGTGGAAGAGTGTCAAAGGGCCGAATGGCCCCCTCGTGTCCCTCAGTCCTATGTTCTCATGTTCCACTCAGCCCTTCGGACCTACTACACAGCGGCAGATCGAGGCCACTCCGATGGTTAGGTGCAGTTTTGGAAATGTATTTGGAAAATCCAGGCCAAGCCAGGAAGTTACCCTCACCCCCAATCCCAGTTTCCAGGCTTCCCCTCTTCGTAACTTCTGCTCCAGAAGTAAGTCATGTCCCAGACCCAGATTCCCTGTGAATATAGCCCCCACATTTCACTCAGGGTTATTAACAAATCCTCTGCTCATCCGAATGTAGTATTACACAACACAGCTTCCAGGAAAATGACCAGTTACTTTCCAAAAGCATAACATGTGAAATTAAAAAGTAGGAACAAGAGTACACTATTTGGTCCCTCAAGCTTGCCCTGTCATTTGATACGAACATGGCTGATCTACTCCAGTGCTCGACTCCACTTTCTTGCCGACTCCTTGTATCCCTCCACACCTCACTGGGTTAGGGAATTCCCGACATTCACTACCTTCTGAGAGAAGACATCACTTTGCAACTCAGACTGAAATAAATACCAAATATGGAACATCGATGTCCTCGAGTTCGAGACTCCACCCAGGAATGGTAACAACTTCTCAACATCTACCACATCAACCCCTCTCTGTGTCTTGTATTTTTCAGCAGAACCACTCCTCATTCATTTAAACCCCAATGAATAAGCGACTCACCATTTTAGAGATTCTCAATAACATAAACCTTTCATCCCAGGAACCCGTCTTTTGAAACAACCCAGTTACTTGCTGCATCAGCATGCTGACTTTATGTTTCATACACTGGAAGACTCCAATCCCTTTGTACTGCTCCATTTCTGAAAGTCCTCTCCATTAAATAACAGCCTGTCTTTGGGTTCGCAGTGTCATCCATGAACTCAGATGTATGTTGCACTCAGCTCCCTCCTTCAGTCTATCAGTATAGATTGTAAAGAACTGATGCCATCGGACTCATAGCTGTGGTGCTCCAGCAGATACAACTTTATCATGAAGACTCATTAATCCTGACTCTCCGATTTCTATGCGCTAACCAAACATCATCCCATATTAATACATAATCCATCATCCTACAAGCTTCTGTCTTGTGTGAGAACTTTTATTTTGTAATACCTTGTGGAAAAACTCTGGAAAGCCTGGTGTCTACCAGATCCCCTTTATCAAATCCGCTTGTTACATTCTCTGGAAGCTTTTCTAAATGTAGATGCTGGCTGAGTTTTCCAAATTATGCTCGTCCCACCTGCTTTCATTTGGCCCTTATGCGTCTAACTGTTTCCCATTCATATGTTTGTCCAAATGAGTTTTAAATGTTGTAGCTGTACTGGCATCAACCACTCTTCCTCTGACAGTTCATTCCATACCCAACTAACCTCTGAGTAAAAAAGTTGCCCCTTTGTTCCTTTTAAATCTTTCCTCTTTCACCTTAAACCTATGCCTTCAATGGCTGAACTCCCCCATGCCGTTGGAAAGATCTCGACTATTCACCCTATCCATAAATCTCATGATTTTACCACCCAACCCCCTGTACTCCATCTGATACCAATTTCAAGAACAAGCATGTAAAGATGATCAAATTTGAAACAATATTAAACATGACAGGTAAACAATAATCAGTCCAAACTTCGTATGGTGATTTGTTTTTTCTCCATATTACAACACTAGGGCAGCATGAAATGCTTATTGGTGCCAATAAGAAGTCAAGCACCTCGATTCCTTTGTCTGAAGGGGGCGATGATCTTGACAGGGAAAACGTATCTATGGCCAGATCTATAGAATGCCACATAGTCAACATTCTCCTTCGGGCCTTCCTGTGACATTGTCTGGTTGTGTCTTCTTTATCTTGCACTCAATAGAGAGAGCCCCTTTCCCCCCATTCACACCTTAAGTTAAGCACATTTTACGTCATCCACTCGTTCATGCGTGCTAAAAGCCCGTTTATCTTTGCCACACCCTCTTTTCCCTGTCACCCATTCTCCACATCTGAAAAGGGATTAAGAATCCTATTTTCCAATTCTTTTCAGTAGTGAAGAAGTATCACATTGGGCTTAAAATGCTAACGCTTTTTATCTGTCTCTGCAGATGCTGACAGACCTGCTGAGTTTCTCCAGAATTAATAGGCACAGAACAAAATTTCAACTAAACAAATAATTATGGATACTGTAAATAAAAATACAAACAATTGCTGGAGAAACTGGGAGCTTTGTAAAGGGTCACTGGACCTGAAAGTTTAACTCTGCATTCACTCCAGAAGATGCTGCAACATTTTCAGTAGTTTCTTCCGCAATTTTTGTTTTTGGAAAATTTCCAACGAAAGAGGTCAAAGATGCTCAAATATCCTGTCCAGCATTCAAATCCCCCTGAAATGAAGGTGAATACATCATTTATCGGCCTACCTGCTTTCTACTCCTGCAATATTACTTTCACTGACTGGTGTTCATGGAGATACAGATCGTTTTCAATGTTACAGCTCCCCACTTGCTGGGTCTATATGCACTGGTCAGCCTGCCAATGCCATTCCAAGTATTGTCTTCTGGCTTCAGAACTCACTGCCTGACATGGACTCGGAGGGTTGCGCAGAAATAAAACAAAAATGCAGCTAAAGTTCCTTTATA
This sequence comes from Hemiscyllium ocellatum, assembly GCF_020745735.1. Taxonomy (NCBI): domain Eukaryota; kingdom Metazoa; phylum Chordata; class Chondrichthyes; order Orectolobiformes; family Hemiscylliidae; genus Hemiscyllium; species Hemiscyllium ocellatum. The sequence goes on along the minus strand of NC_083415.1, from coordinate 97,880 downwards.
GATCAACGTTTTTCAACCACTCCCTTTGCAAACGATAGGCTGCCATTCTATTGTTCCCATCAAAGTGCACAACATCTCATTTCTCCCATTGCTCTCCATCGACCACGTATTTGTCCAGTCTCTCCACTTGTCTCAATAACCTTGCAGTCATTATTGCATCCTCCTCATCCACTCGCAAGCTGACTTCGTTTAGTACTGTCAGCAGACTTGGGAATATTGCATTTGAGCCCCTCAACCAAAGATATGATGTGTATTGAAAATATCTGGATGTCAAATCTCGATTCTTGTTATATCCTCTAAGCCTTCCATTAAAAAAAAACATGGTTTTATTCTTACTCACTGTTTCCTGCCAGCTCTCCCATTCTAAAATAATGACCATATATTAGCCTCAGTCCCGCAGAATTCAAATTTGCACAAAATGCTAGGGGCTTTATCAAAAATCTTTCTGAGATTCCAATGGTATTGCATTGATATCTGCTCCATAATTTTGCTAAAAGCCACTTTCCCAAATGTAATTCCCATTTCATAAATCTCTGTTGACTTTATCTATGGCCATTAATTTCAGTCCAATATTTTTCTCTAAAACTGTTTAGTTGCTATTCCCTTTTTCTCACCAGACTAAGTTCTAAAGAACTAAAGTTCTCTAGTATTTCTAGGAAGTTTTCTTTGCTTTTTTTCTTCTGAGAAGGCATATCTGAAGTATTTATTCCATAGTTCTGCTATTTCCCTGTCCTCAATTATCTGGTATCAGACTGTAAGAAAGCTGAAACGTTTTCTCTTAATTTTGCCATTGACATATTTTCAGAAGATATTACAAGTTCACTCTTATATACTTTGATATATATTCTTCAGAAACCATCAATTCCTTATCTTAAGCCACTCAATGACTGACCTCCCACATCCATACAATAACAGAAGCACAGTCTCTGTTCCATCAGAAATACAGCACAGTCTACATTAGGCCCACTTTCCGGCACCAGACCCTTAGCTGTGAATCTTATGGCATTTCAAATTTTCTAAAGGTTTTGAGGTTACCATGACAACTTCCTTCTCAAGAAGTGCATTCCGGACCCCAACACACTCTGGGTGAAAAGCAGTCCTCGAATCCTCACTAAACCTCAAATCCTTCATTTTATAAGTGGGGCCATTTGACTAAAAGGAACCGCTGCTGTCTTTCCACCCTGTCCATGTCCCTCGTAATCTTATCCTTCTGATTCACGGATCCCTCAGCCTTCTCTGCTCCAAAGTAAACAACCCGAGCTTATCCAGCCTCTCTCCATAGCTGACATACTCCATTCCAGGGAACATCCTGGTGAATCTCCTCTACACCCCCTCCAGTACAATCACATCCTTCCTAAAATGTAGCTCCCAGAACGAGCTTTCGAATCGCTGCATCTTCATCAGGTGGTTGTGCGCTTTGATGAACCGCTTCGAAAGCTAGTGCTGCCGAGTAAACCTTTTGGACTATAACCTGGTGTCATGCAATTTTTAGCTTTGTCCACCCCAGTTCAACACCAACACCTCCGAATCAGAATTAATAAGAGAAACAGCACTGATCCCTGTGGTACACCATTAGACACTAGTCTCCAATCACACAAAAACCCTACTATAACCACCCCCTGTCTCCTACCACTCAAGTTGATTTGGATGCAACTTGGCAAGTCAGTAATGAGTCCGACCTGTTCCCTGGTTATTCTGTTCTACTGGATACACTTGGAGAATATCTGGAGATTCTCCCTAATCTTGCCTGCCAGTAGGTTTCCATGCCCCTGTGTTAGTCAGTCTCCTCCAAGTGATGAATTTCCTCCTTATTACAACCTTAACTGGCCTGTCCCAGATCCTGCCATTATTTGCCTTCAATGTGGAATAGGCAGCGCAGGAAGTGTTCTGTTAATTTCCAAGTTGTCATATGTTTTGTAAATTTTCTAAATTTCACTGAGGCCCACCTTTCATTCTTTGAAGCTCAAGAGAACACAGTCCGAGTTTCCTCATCAGGCAATCTCACCATCTGAGGGATTAATCTGGAGAATGTCCATTGCACATCCTCTGTGTTCAGTATATTCTTTCTAAGATTCGGTCACCAAAACTGTGCACAATACTCCAGGTACAGTCCCATCAACACGCTGTGAAATTGCTTCAACATGTCTTTACCTTAATGTTCTGAATCTCTTAAATGAAGGCGAACCAAACTTTAACTTTCCACTTACAAATATTCCTCCAAATCCCCTTCACATTCATTGCATTTACGAACTCACCGGGTTCGTATAGAAACCCTTCCGAAAATCCAGTATATATGACCTCTACTGTTTCCCCATTATCTATGCTGTAAGAAACAACTTCAAACAATTCCGAAGTTTAACAAGTATGATTTCTCTATCAGAAATGCATGCTGATTCTCTCCATTGTTGCTGTTAATTTCCAGATGTTAAAAATGTCATCCTGTGTAATAGATTCTATAAGTTTCCCTATAGATGTCAAGTTAATTGGTCTGCAGTTCTTCACACTATGTCTGTTACCCTTTGCAGCTGTTTGGATCCCTTCCATTCATCGATAGTGCTTGGATCACGTTTATCCACAATAGTTTCCGGTCTTTGCAGAATGTACAGGAAAATAAAACAAAGTCATCGACAGTGCAGTTAACACGACTATTGGTGATTTATTTCCGACATTTTGATAGGAAGTATATCTGTTTCGTCAGACTTAGCAATGCTCAATCCAGCTCCATGTTCAAGTACTACCTTGTTATTGATATGAATTGACTTTATGCCTTTAGCTGCAGAAGTCCGATATGATCACTTGGTATTACTGGGGGATTTTCTGGATCTTCCTCCATGAAGACAGATGCAAAGTAACTGGTTCTTTTCTTGACCATTTCTCTGTTCTCCACAATGATCTCTCCTCTCCCGATTACAAATTTCCACATTTGACCTTGCCTTTATTTTGTTTCATTTGAAATATAGATCATAGACTGATGCGGTCGTTGTGTTCCTTATCAGTTTCATGGCCTTCCTTTCCGGATCGTTAATTTCTGAGAATTCTCAGCTTTCCAGAATATCTGGAATTCTTCTAAAGTTACTTCCGATGATTAATATATTTTCTAATTTGTTATGTTAACTATCACTGAGTCACTTTCTCATGCATTCGTGTTTGTTCCTGAAATAAATAGACGTATTTTTCAGACTTTGCAGTATTTCTAAAAACTCCTGGTCCTGACCAGATACATTCAGGAACACTGCAGGAAGACAGGAGGACAGAGAATAATTTGTGGGAGCCCTGCTTGGCTCTTTTCCATCATTGCTGGCCAACGAGTGAGGTCCTGGATGACTGGAGGATAGGTATGCTGAGCCCATATTCAAGAAAGGCTGCAATGATAAACCTGGGAACTAAAGACCAGTAAACCTAAAATCTAGTCGGTAGGTTACTTGAGAAGATTCAGAGAGATTGGATATACCTGCATTTGGAAAGACAGGGTGTGATTCGGAGTAATTTAGAATGGTTCTGGAAAAGCACAGCAGGTCAGGCAACATCCAAGGAGTAGGAAAATCGATGTTTCGGCAAAAAGCCCTTCATCAAATTCAGCATGGCTTTATGCATGGGAGATCATGACTCGTAAATGTGTTGGATTTCTTTGATGAAGTGAACAGCAACGTTGAGGAGGTTCGGTGGTAGACGTAGTCTATGTGGATTCCAGTAAGGCCTTCAGTAAGGTTCCGCATGGTACGCTGCTTTGGAAGGTTAGATCACGTGGAATTTAGGGGGAGCTGGCAACTTAGGTACAAATTGGCTTGATGGTAGGAAGCAGAGGGTAATACTGGAAGAATGCTGGCCAGACTGGAGGACTGTGACAAGTGGAATGCCTCAGGGGTTGGTGCTGGGACCACTGCATATTACATATATCTATGATTTTGAAGAGAATGTACAGGCATGGTTTGTAAGTTTGAAGACAACACTAAAATAGGCAGCATCATGGAGAGTGAGGAAGGTTATCATAAATTTCAGAAATTACAGCAGTACTTTGATCAGCTGGAGAAGTGGGCTGAGAAATGGCAAATGGATTTTAATGTTGATCAGTGCAAGTTCTTGCATTTTAGAAAGTCAAATCAAGTTTGGAGTTTCATGGTGAATGGTTGGGTCCTAAGGAGTGTAGTGGAACAGAGGGACCTTGGGATTCAGGTGCATGGTTCTCTGGAAGTTGATTCAGAGGTAGACAAGACAGTGAAGAAAGCTTTTGGCACAGTGGCCTTAATCAGTGTATATCACTGAGTATCAAAATTAATGAGTTACGTTGCAGTTATACAGGATGCTGCTGAGGACATATTGGTAGTGTTACGTTCAGTTTTGTTCACATTGCTATAGGAAGGATGTTATTAAACTGGAAAGAATGCAGAAGAAAATTATAAGGATGTTGCCAAGGACTCAATGGACTGGGGAGAGGTTGGACAAACTAGGACTTTTTACTTATGTGTGTGTGAGACTGAGGGAGGATCATATTGAAGTCTGTAAGATCGTGGCAGGCATGAATAGAGTGAATGTGCCCAGTTTTTTATCCCCCAGGGTTTGGCAATCTCAAACTAGAGAGTATCAGTTTAAGGTCAGAGGAGAAAGAACAAAAGGGAACTTGAGGAACAACCTTTTTACACACAGGGGCTGGTACGCATATGGAATGAGCTGTCAGGGGAAGTGATTGAGGCGGATACATTAACAACCTTTAAAAGGCATTTGGACAAATACATGTATAGGAAAGGATTAGAAGGATACGGGGCAATGGCAGGGAAATGGGGTTAGTGTGGATGGAAATTTTGGTCGGAATAGACAGTTTGGGCTGAAGGGCCTGTCTCCGTGCTGTCAGACTCTATGACTCTAACAACCAATGCTTGTCTCCCACTGAATGTTATATTGTATTTTCCCAATTCACTGGAGCTATCTTGACCCTTTAGCCTCCAGGCTTCCATGATGTTAAACTAGAATGTTCAAGCATTCTATATTGTACGCAGACGCTGTGTAAAATGCACCTTATTAATGTTATTATTCCTTAAAAGCTGCTTCAGTACAAGGTTATTAATTCATCATTCTGCCCACACAATACCAAATCCAAAATAACCTTCTCTCTAATTTGCTTCACAACATACTCTTCAACCCATCTCATATACACCTACGGAATTTATTTTCCACAGTCACTTAGTTAATGCAGTTTAGATGCAACTTGAGACAATCCAATAAGATTGCAGTATGCACAATACATGCCTATCTAATTTCCGAAGCATATGATGCTAAGGTTTTCTGCTAGCTTTTAGTTTTGATATATAACATACCAATATTTGCTACTTCTTGCGATCTGTAAGTTCTACCTAAACTGATTCTGTGGAAGCTGAGGGAAAGGTCTGTGTCATTATTAGTGATAGATTTGGAAAAGATATTCGGGGAGCCTCACCTCGATGCTGAGATGATCTGAAGAAATATCCTGCAATACAGGACAAGCATCGATATCCTCCCCGCCCTGTCAGGATAAGATAACCGTATACTCTCTGCTCGCTCACACTCACTGTATATCTGTTATAGCACCTACCCCCGAACAAGGTTCACGCTCTATTTCCAGATAAGGCTCAGGCACTACCACTCTCACGACTGAATTCAGTAACGTTCTTCCTCACTTTCTCTGTCACCTACGCAATACCCCCCACACTAATAATGCTATTTGGATTCAAAACTGTCGACTGACTCATTCCAGACACCTCACAATTCTCTCCAACTACACCAGCACTAACAACAGTTCCCACTCTCCCATTCCAGGAGGAAGAGCCTGGTGGTGAAGTTTCCGATATCCATTCCCTCACCTCCTTCCCTGACCATGTGGGTAGGACACTGGTACAAGCCACAGAGGACTGGGACGCCTCGTGTGGACATTCTGAAACATCCATGTCCCAATGACCGATTAAGGAGCAATGTTCAGTGAAAGACAATTCTCACTTTAAACCCACTGGCAGTTCCAACGACAGTCCTTTCACATAAAAAAAAAGACACAGATACCTCACTGCACAGAGATGCAGACACAGAAATAAACAGAAGTATTGGTAAACACCCCAATATACAAACACAGACAATATTTACAAGGAGATAGGCATACACATAGGTAGAAACACACAGAGACATATACAGTCACATACAAATAGACACAAACACAGTTAACATAGAACATAGAACAGTACAGCACAGAACAGGCCCTTCAGCCCACGATGTTGTGCTGACCACTGATCCTCATGTATGCACCCTCAACTTTCTGTGAACATATGCATGTCCAGTAGTCTCTTAAATGTCCCCAATGGCCTTGCTTCCACAACTGCTACTGGCAACACATTCCATGCTTTCACAATTCTCTGTGTAAAGAACCCGCCTCTATACTTTCCTCCAACCAGCTTAAAACTATGACCCCTCGTGTTAGCCATTTCTGCCCTGGGAAATAGTCTCTGGCTATCGACTCTATCTATGCCTTTCATTATCTTGTATACCTCAATTAGGTCCCCTCTCCTCCTCCTTTTCTCCAATAAAAAAAGTCCGAGCTCAGTCAACCTCTCTTCACAAGATAAGCCCTCCAGTCCAGGCAGCATCCTGGTAAACCTCCTCTGAACCCCCTCCAAAACATTGACATCTTTCCTATAATGGGGCGACCAGAACTGGTTAAGAAACACATAGGCTGATACACAGACAGACAGACATAGACACACAAACACACAGATAACAAGCACATGGACACACGTATACACATACACATATATACATACACACACACATACAGAGGCACATACACACATGCAGATGCACACACACTAACACACACAGACAGACGCACAGAGGAACAGAAACTAGTGTCATTAAGGCGCAAATCGATATGCTTCGGATTTGTAAGGGGATCAAGGATTCAGGGAGAAGACTTCTGTGAGGTTGAGGTACATATAAGAAATCATTGAACAGAATTTTAGACTCGATGGGCCGAATGGCCTCATTCTGCTCCTTGCTTTAATGTTCTTGTGGTGTTATGCTATCAGGTATTCTCTTTCTGAGACAGCAGCAGAGGCTGGGTTTGATACATATTTGATTGGAAAGGGTCAGCGGGAATGTGGGACAGGTTTGAAGTCCGATATGCTTTATGTTTATTCCTAATTATACTGTCCTTATGTCTGAAAAGAAGTTGGAATTTGATGTTAGGTTAACACAGTTTAAAATAACAGGTCCCACAATGAAATAAGGACATCCCTTTCCCTTTAGTATTGTGCTATCTGTGGTGTCCTCATCCTCAGGGAGCAGTGAAGACTCGGTTATTGAAGATATTCAACGCTGAGATTGACTGATCTTTGTTGGACAGGAGAGTCTATGTTTATTGGGAACAGACAGGAGACGGATAGTCAGGCACATTCGGATTAGTTATGAGCGTTCTGAATGGTGCAGCCAAAAGGCCAACTGTTGCCCCTTCCCCATGCGCTGTGCCCTCAATCCACCCTCAAGGCTGTTACAGAGATGCACTGCTGTCCCTACCCCATGTGTTGTTCCCTCAATCCACCCCTTGAGGCTATCACAGAGATATACTGCTGCCCCTACCCTATGCGATGTGTCTTCAATCCATCTTTGAGTCTGTTACAGAGATATATTGCCGTCCCTACCCTATGTGTTGTTCCCTCAATCCACTCCTCGAGGCTGTTACAGAGATATACTGCTGTCCCTATCCCATATGTCGTTCCCTCAATCCACCCCTCGAGGCTCATCCAGAGATGTACTGCTGCTCCTACCCCATGTGTTGTTCCCTCAATCCACCCTTCGAGGCTCATCCAAGATGTACTGCTGCCCCTACCCCATGTGCTGTTCTCCCAATCGTCCCCCCGATGCTGTTACAGAGATATACTGCTGCACCTACCCCATGTGTTGTTCCCTCAATCACCCTCGAGGCTGTTACAGAGATATACTGTTGCCCCTACCCCTGTGTTGTTCCCTGTATCCACCCCTCAAGGCTGTTACAAAGATATACTGCTGCACCTATCCCATGTGTTTTCACTCAATCCATCTTCAATGCTGTTACGAGGTAGGGGACCACCCCTTTTAGTCAGGCAGGATAGTTACAATGAGACGGGTGAAGACCATTCTGCCCCTCGAAGGAGTTACACAGGAATAGAGAATGAAGTAATTCAGCTCGTTGAGTACATTACACAGCACAGGAACGGGGAAGCTGTCGCTAACAGGAAATAGAGAGTAGAGGTAAATGTTTATTTTCAGGTTGCAAAGCTGTAACTAGTGTTGTGCTCTAGAGATCACTGTGGGATCATCAATGCCAAATAATCTGTATCAAAGATCTGGAGGAAGGGAACTGAATGGCGCAAAGCTCAATTAGCGCATCACCAAGATGATCGTTCAATATGTCGTCTAATGGAGGTACTGAGTCTGCAATGTGATACAGACAGGGAAGGTTAGTGAGCAAACCTTCAGCAGAAAGAACATAAGGTGTGTTGTCTACAGTGGAAGGAAGGATAAAACAATGGCGAACAAATTAAATGGAGAGTAGCAAGTGATTTGGAAGGTAAGTGGAATGATGGTGTTTCTGGCAAAGGTTATCACGTTTAATGAGGAATGTTTTACTGCATCGGAACGGGGCATTGCTGAGACCACATCAGATACACTGTGTGCAGTTTTGATCACCTAAATTAAAAAAAAAGATACAATTTTTTCAGAAGATTTTCATAGATGTTTCCCTTCACACATTCCTGGAAGGAAGGCCTTTTGTAAATGGGGATTATCAGTTTTGATCTGAGATGAGATATCTTCTTGAACCATACATGAATTTCTGAAAGGTGTTTCAGCTGGATGCATGTTTCCTCTTGTTAAGGAGTTTAAAGTAGAGAATAAATTTAAGTATAAGATGTATTGATATCAACAGACGTTCTATATGGGCATCGACCGATATTTACAAATTACTCATACGCATATAAACATGTCATCAGATGATAAAGCAGGGACTGTTTTTTTCTAATGAAAGGAACTGTGTACAACAACAGCGATGATGCACCTTCGTATCGTCCATTATCATCCATTCCAGCGAATGCTCCAGGAGAGCACACATGACCCAGTTTGATGTTCAGTTGACATTATTATATGGTTCAACACAAAGAGGGAGAAAAACGTTCTCTGTCTGAGAAGCAGCAGCTGATTGGTCCCTCTCTCTTACATTGTCCACCGGAAAGCAAAACGTGAGACCATAAAATCCCTGAGTTATCTTCACCACTTGTGAAGGATTCCTGGTGAGGACCCATTGGAATCTCTCCACTGCTGGAAGCAAAGTGAGTTCAGCCGAATCCAGCTGTTCCACAAATAAATCCTATTACCAGCAGCTTGTATGAGCAGAATAATTTCAAAGAGCGAAGAACATTTGGGACACTCTTTCTTTTACCATTTGTGGTGAGTTCAACTTCCTGCATTTCACATTTTTCTCAAAAATGACCCAGTCTCAGTCCTATACAATTGGTCATATCACTAATCTGACTACATTTAAAATTTGTTGTAACCAGTGGAGGAGTGGGACTGGAAAAGGACACAGTGACCCTCTAACATTTGTCAGAACACGAATGAGAAATTCTTATTGGACTGTTCAAGTGGGAATTCCCTTTACCAAATGTTTGTGGTGCCTGGATGTTTGCATTTGTTCAAAGTTGTGCTGTATTCAAATATTTGACAGACAAGTACATGTAGGGAAATTGTTTGCAGACAGAAAAGTGCTGCTGAAGCTACAATCAGAACAGCTACGATCTTAGTGCCTTGTGGAGCAGTGACAACGTGTCTAATGACCCACTCCTGCTCCTCAGTCCTATGTTCCTATGTTCAATTCAGACCCTTAAACCTCCTGCACTGGTGCTGATGGGGGCATTTTGCTCCAAAAACCTGGTCCACAGTAACACAGGGTCTCATTCATTCCCTCCAGGCTGTCTCTCACAGTTTGGTGTGGGTTGGAAAATGTTACTTCAAAACCCAGGCTGGGTTTGAAAGACAACTCTGGTCTCTTTACACAGTGTCTCCTCTCTGCAAATTGTGCTTCATTTGTTGGTAATGGTATAGGCCCAGATTCACGGTGAATTCAGCCCCCAGACCTCACTAAGTGATGACTCATAAAGTACTTTGCTCTTTCTGATTGGAATGTTCCATAACAGAATGTGCAGGAAAATTACAACCATTAGCTTTGTAATTACAGAATATAAGAACATAAGGAACTGGATCATGTCGTTCAGATAATCAAGACATTGTATACGATCATGGCCAATCTACTGTTCGTATTAACTCATCTTTTATGTCCAATTCTTCGCACCCTCTCAGCTCTCTGGCAGATCAAAAACCAATCTACCACCTTTTTAAATAGTTTCAGTGATGTAGCTCCCCTAGCTCTCGAGACAAGATAATTCCTGACATTCACTACCCTCTGTGAGAGGAAAACACTCCTCACACAGACACCGTCACCTATTGATATGAACAAGAGGGGAACACAGGGGCTCGGCAAAGAGTGAATAGCCATGATATCAAGGCAGTATTTGACTGAGAATGTCATTGGAAGCGCCATCTTTAACGTGGTTTGCCGGCAGTGAGGATGAAGCCAGATGTTATGCATCAAGTCTCATAGAAGCAACTTCCATCTCTGAGTAGACAGACCCATGTTCTCCATGGAGGTCAGAAGATGATGGGAATAGTTAACTGTTTTAGAATGAAGTATTGTGGCTGCTGTCAGGAGTTTGGATAACGTGGTGTTCAGTGTAGGCTCACACACCAAATGCACTATATTCAAAGTCTGACTCTCTCTCTCTCTCGATATAGGGAATAGGGGTGGGGTGAGGGGAATGTCCTCAGAGGCTCTTAAAACTCGAGGAAAAACAAGCCATGGATTTTATCACCGTATCAATGTATGTTTAGAACATCATGAGAGACTGTCTATTCCCCTTAAGTTTCAATGCAATCATCTTTTATTCTCTCACAGCACTAAAGATTAATCTTCATTCACCCCTCATGTTACCACCATCCCAGGGATTAGTCTGGTGAAAAATCTTTGCACTCTCTCTGTGGCAGAGCGATTACTTCTTATAAAGGAAAGAAAATCTGTCCACAATGTCCCTGAGACTGCCTCAACAACACTATCAGGTTGATCAGAATCATTCCTTTTCCTCACTGAGACATCTCCGTTTCTTTCCTATGGCGTAAAAAGCCGTTCCTTCACGCTACACTGTGCCTGACATTTAAAAGCTCCTTACATCTATATGTGAGCATCAACAAAGACAACACCAGAGATGCTACGGGAGATGAACATCACACGCAGGGAAAGACTAAGAAAGAATGCACTTGAAATAAGGAATGGTCACCATCTGAATGGAAATGAGCTGTAGGAATGTGGGAAACAGGCAGAGGAAGGGAGCTATCTTTCCTTTTGTTCTTCCCTCTTAGGTCAGGCCAGCATGTTATGCCTATCTTTAAGTGAGCGGCTGGTTCAGTTGTTCCACAGGACAGTAAAGAGTAAAACACATTGCTGTGGGTTTGCAGTCACACAGAGACCTGATGAGGGAAGGATGGCCTTCACTAAAGGGCATGAGGCAAGCAGATGGGCTTTTTATACTTAACAATGATAATTTCACTTCAATGCCACCAATTTCCTCCATATTAACATATTATTATTCTGTGGCCCTAGATCATGAGTCAATGACTTGAGCATGATGCAATGACTTGCCATCAGACAGTTTCTGTGCAGAGAACAAGTTAAACATTTCAAGTGCAATTATTTTGTGATTGACGTGTGGTTAGAAACAGGTGATTCCGGATTTAACAGAGGCTCAAATTATGGTTAACTCCTGGTGCTCACTAAGACATCACAGGCATGGATTGATAACTGTGACACTCCTTATACTGTCTCCGAACAACAAAACTTACAGTAGATGTGGTGATTGAACCTGGGGTGTGTCTGTACACTGCTCCACCTCCAGCACTGTTAGCTGATGTTTGGAGCCCTCTCAATGCTCTCTGCTCTGTGCACGTGAGTGATCTTACCTCAGTGCAGGATTTGTTGAAGTCTCCAGATCTCCCTGCCCTTTGTCTCTCTGGCTGACCAACCATCTTCAATGTGGTGATGGATGGGACATCCAGCAGCTGGGAAATCTATTGAGTCAGGAACTTCCTGAGAACCTACAGGAGACAGAGAAATAGACAGAATGGGAACTTAGACTGATGCAGTGAGGGTTACACATGAAGAATAGTATTGTGTCCCATGGAGATCTGGAAAATCCCAGTCTCCATCCCTGGCCTCTGCTGCTGCGTCTCTCTGGAGTGCAGAATTCTGCTGGCTCAGGATCTGGAGTAGCTGCAAGAGTGAGAGACATTGATAGAGGCAGCAATTAGACCCACACAGTGAGGGATATCACATGGAGAGATACTGAGTGATATCAGCAGAGTGCAGGAAGGTATCAGAATCAAACAATCATGAAGGAAAAACAGGTTTAGCTCCATTGGACACTAGTATCAGTGTTCAGGGGTAAATAGCCTGTGAGCAGACAAAGTAATGGTCTAGTGATATTGTTGTTAGAGCATGTATCCCAAACCTCAGCTAACATTCAGGAGAGGCAGGTTTGAACCACATCATCTGAAATGGTGGAATTTGAAATAAATTATTTTAAAAATACTAATTGACAATCTATAAATACCATTACTGATGTACAATAAATCCAAACACTTGTCATTCAGAGGACATCTGCCCATCCTCACGTGGTCTGCACGACATACCCACAGCAAAGTGATTGCCTCCAAATTACCCTCTGAAATGGCCGAGCAAGCTGCTCAACGTAAGGGCAGCTAGTGCTGGAAAAGAAAAGCTGGTCATCCAGAGACACCCACATCCCATACCTGATTTTTTTTAAAAATCCATTAGGATGAGTCCCACTGGAACTGAGCTGGGACAAGTGTCCTGGCCAATCATGTTTATGGACAGGGCTTGAAACTGACAGAGGGTTCAGGTGAAAGGAGCTTCCTAAATCCAAATAGAAAAGATGACACATGTGAACAGCACAGGGATGTGGCAGAAGACGAACAGGAAGGGACAAATTTTAACTAAAATTGTACATCAGTGAATCGAGTTGTGAAAGGAAATTGTGGAAATTATGTTTTTTTTTGGAATGGAAAAAGTCTCTGCAGCAAGGTAGACTGATTTGTGACACAGCGATAAAAGAGATTTAGATACCAGGGAGACGTGGTTACAGGACGAACAACAGTTGGAACATAAATATTCAATGGTTCACAACCTTGCGGAAATTCGGGCAAAATGGGTAACACTAACAATAATGGAGAACAAAGGCATGACAGGGAAAGCATTTGGCATCAGATCATGAAGTAGAGTCAGTCTGAATGTAAATTCTCTCCATGTGATATCCCTCACTGTGTGGGTCTAATTGTGCCAAGGACACAAGCAGCAGAACAGTTTTAGGCCAATTAACAGCATTTCATTGACTGCATTACACAGGAACTCATCGGAATTTTTAATAAAGGCATTGTGATAATTTCGTGAAACTTCAACATTCATATAATCTTCACCATCACACTGACAAGAGTGATATTCGAAGAGGAGATTGTAGAATTCTTTTTTAGTGTTTATTTGAATAACACATTGTACAACTGGCAAGGGACGTAACTACCTCTGAGCGACCGTTGAGTCATGAAACTTCGTGAGTAATATCACCTGGGGAGATCCTCTGGGAAATTGTGTAAAGTGCCGTTTAAAGTAATATAAAATTTTAAAGTGAATCACAGAAAAGACAAGCTACATCTAGAAAAAAAACAGCCAAATACATGAGGTTGAGAGGAGAACTGACCAAGGTAAACAGGCGAAACATGTGTCTGTAAATGAACATTGGAAAATATTTGAATGAACAGTGTAAAACACTCAAAGGGACATTCCATTGAAACAGACAAAATCTCAGCAAGTAATTCCAACCCATCCCTCACTCAGGACAAAATGGATCATATCAGATTATGAAGCTTAGACGATTACCACAATGTTCTTAAGATCCTGAAATGAGAGAGTTTAAGCAGTAAGTGTTAAAGGGATTGCAAAGGGTCTGCTAGCAGGGGGGGGGGGGGGGGAGGACAATGGGAAGAGGAATCTTTGTAAGGGTTTAATTACACGATAGGAACAGGGAGAGGTGAAGGTGCTGGAGGTGGTGATAGTGTTACAGAGAGTGGTCAGGGCCTGAATGGTGTTACAAAGCCAGTACGGATTGCTGCAGCTGGAGGGGTTTGCAGAGATAGGGAGAGACATATGTATTTTTATTTATTCATTCATGGGATAAGGGTGACACTGATTGGATAAGCATTCTTTGCCCCACTGCTAATTACCCAGAAGGTAGATCAGGGTCATCCATATTGCTGTGGGTCTGGATTCACATGTAGGCCAGACCAGGTTGGAATGTCAGATGTCCTTCCCTAAAGGAGCTAAGTGAACCTGATGAGATTTTCCTACTGATCAACAATGCTTTTATGGAGGCCGCACCAATGTCTTGTACAGCCACAACATGACATCCCAACTCCTACTCTCAATGCTTTGCCCTATGAAGGTAACCATCACAAACAGCTGCTTCACCAGCCTGTCTACCAGTGTCGCCACTCTCAAGGAATTATGTACCTGCACCCCTGGGTCACTGACTGACAACACTACCCAGGACCCAAACATTAACTGTACAAGTCCCACCCTGGTTTGATTCCCCAAAATGGAACACTTCACATTTATCTAATTAAACTCCATCTGTTATTCTTCAGTCCACTATCCCAGCAGTACTATCCATCCTGTTGTTTCATAGATAACCTTCTTCACTATCCAATTTACCACCAATTTTATGTCACCCAAAAAACTTACTTACCACGAAACCAATATTCTCATCCAAACCATTTATCCAAATGACAAACAACAGGGGACCCACTCCACCGCTGGTCACATGGCTCCAGTCAGAAAAAACAACATGTCTCCCATCACCCTCTGTCTCCGACCATCAAGCCAATTTTGTATCCAGTTCCCTCGCTCCTCCCAAATGCCCATATCCTTTTACAATTATCTAGGCTTATTACCCAGTTTACCACACGGAACGTAGAACACAGAACAGTACAGTACAAGGCCCTTTGGCCATGATGCCATGCCAACCTTTTATCTGTCTGTGAAATCAAATTAACCTACATACCCTTCATTTTACTGCCATCCATGTGCCTATCCAAGAGTCCATTAAATATCCCTCATGTATCTGTCTCTCCTTCCCACCGCTGGCAGTGCATTCCAACGGAGCAACACTCTTTGTGTAAAGAACTTACCTCTGAAATTTCTCCTTACCCATCCACCGATCACCTCAAAATTATTTATGCCCACTGACAATAGCCATTTATGCCTTCGTATAAAGACGTCTCTCACTTTTCACTCTATCTATGTCTCACATCATCTTGTTCACCTCTACCAAGTCGTCCATCACCCTTTTTCAATTCAATGACAAAAGGCTTACCTCCCTTAACCTTTCTTCATAAGACATGCTCTCCAGCACAGGCAGCATTCTGGTAAATCTCCAATTTACCCTACATAAAGCTGCTTCCCTGTAATGAGGGGATCAGAATTGAACACAATATTCCAAGTGGGGTCTAACCATGGCTCTATAGAGCTGCAGCATAACCTCATGGCTTGAAAACCCAATCCCCCAGCAATTGAAAGGCAACACAACATATTCCTTCTTAACAAATCTATCAGCTTGGGTGGCAACTTTGAGGGATCGATGGACTGTGGAACCCAAGATCTCTCTGTTCCACAACACTACCAAGTATTCTGCCTTGAACCCTGTATTCTGAATTCAAGTTCGACCTTCCAAAGTGAATCATTTCACACTTTTCCAGATTAAACTCCATCTGCCACTTCTCAGCCCAGCTCCGCATCCTGACAATATCCTGCGGCAACCAACAACAGACCTCCACACTATCCACCACTCCAGCAACCTCCACGTCATTGGCAAAATTACTAACCGATTCTTCCACAACCACATCCAAGTAGTTTATAAAAAAAATCACAAAGAGCAGAGTTCCTGCAATCGATCCCTGCAGAACACCACTGGTCACCGAGCTCCATGCTGAATGCTTCCCATCTATCATCACCCTCTGTCTTCTATGAGCCAGGAATTCCATAAACAGACAGACAGGTTTCCTGTATCTCATGCCTCCGTTTTTTTTTTCTGAATGAGCCATAAAGGTATTTTGTCACATTCTCGAAGGATTCAATAAGATTTGAGAGGCATGACCTGTCCCTCACAAAGCCATGCTGACTATCTTTAATCAAGCTATGGTTTTCTACGGAGGTATAAATCCGCTCTCTCAGAGTCCTCTCCAATAATTTGCATACCACAGACATAAGAAAGTGAGGTCTGTAATTCCCAGGATTATCCCTATTCCCTTTCTTGAAAAAGGGAGTGACATTTGCCATCATCCAATCATCTGGTATGACTCTGATGGACTGTGAGGGTGCAAAGGTCATTGCCAAAGGTGCAGCAATCCCTTCCCTTGCTTCCTGTAGTAACTTTGGGCATATCTCATCTGGTCCAACAGACTTATCTATCTTTATGTTTAACACAATTCTCAGCACATCCTCCTTCTTAACATCAACCTGTTCACATATATCAGTCCTTTTCACGCTGTCCACACAAATTACAAAGTCCCTCTCAGTAGTGAATACTGAAGCATAGCATTCATTAAGGACCTCCCCTACCTTCTGTGACTCCAGGCACATGTTCCCTCCACTACCCTGACCGGCCCTACCCTCACGCTGACCATCCCTTGTTCCTCACATAAATAGAGATTGCCTTATAGTTTTCCATAATCCTTCCCAACAAAGCTTTTTCATGTCCCATTCTAGCTGTCCTAACTCCATTCTTCAGTTCCTTCCTGGCTAACTTCAATGAGTCCCCAGAGTGTGGAAATAGGCCATTTGGCCCAACAACTCCATACAGACCCTCTGAAGGACATCCCGCCAAAAACCATTCACCTAATCTGCACATCTTTGGACGATGGATGGAAACTGGAGCACCTGGAGGAACCCCACGCAGACATGGGGAGAACATGTAAGCTCCACACAGACTGTCGCCCCGACTGGAATCAAAATCAATTCCCCAGTGCTGCAAGACAGGCGTGCTAACCACTGAGGCATCGTGCCACCCCCATATAACCCTATAGAGGTCTAACGATCCTTGCATCCTCAACCTTATGTAAGTGTTGTTCTTCCTCTTGACTAGATGTTCAATAACCCTTGGAACCTTGTCAAATGCTTTGCTGAAGTCCATGTAGACAACGCTGACTGCTCTGCCTTTACTTATCTCTTGGCAACCTCCTCAAAGAGTCAATCCAGTTTGTGAAACACGGTTTCCCACTCACAAAGCCATGCTGACCATCTCTAATCAGCCCTTGCCTTTCCAAATATATGTAGCTCCTTTCTCTCAGAATCTCCCCATCACTGGGCTCAAGGGGCTGTAATTTCTTGGCTTTTCCCTGCAACCATTAAGTGCTGGAACAGCATTAGCCAGCCTCCAGTCTTCCAACACCTTACTGTGTCTGTTGATAATATAAATACCTCTGTTAGGGACACTGCAATCTCTTCCCTAGCTTCCCACAATATTCTAGGATCGACCTAATGAGCTACTGAGGCTTGATCGACCTTTACTTGTTTTAATATTCCAGCACTTTCTCTTCTCTGTTGAGGATTCTTTCCAAGACATGGCAATTTATTTCCCAAAGTTCCCGAGTTTCCATGTCTTTCTCCGGAGTAAATACTGACAAGACTTTTTTTTTTGTTTAAGATCTCACCCATCTCCTCTAGTTCCACACATAGGTGACCTTATTAATCTTTAAGGGGCCCTATTCGCTACCAAGTTATTTTTTTTAGCCCTTATTGAAACTCGCACAAAGGCTTCTGAAATAAATCATATCCTCCATACCAACACCCACCCCCACCACACCCTTATCTATTCTGTCATTTATATTCACACCAACAAATAAAATCCAACAGGCT
Organism: Hemiscyllium ocellatum; assembly: GCF_020745735.1. Classification (NCBI taxonomy): domain Eukaryota; kingdom Metazoa; phylum Chordata; class Chondrichthyes; order Orectolobiformes; family Hemiscylliidae; genus Hemiscyllium; species Hemiscyllium ocellatum. Next base: position 79,801 of record NC_083415.1, on the reverse strand, counting down.
CAAAAACAAATTCTCTTTTATAAAATTTCTTTCTAAGGGTCCAGTTACTTTTTATTGATATGTTGTTTCTCACTCATTTCAGCATGCTCCTGACTTACTGTCAGACTAACAGTACTTGTGTTTAGACTGGAAACATAAAGGTTTGTGCGAGTTCTTGTTTATCAATCCAAAAAAAAAGTAGCTTACAGGGTCTTCAAGTAATAGAGAAGGCAAATCAAATGCTGTCATTTATTACAGAGGGAATGGAGGCTAAATATAGGGAGGTCTTACTAAAACGATGCAAGGTACAAGTCAGGCTACACTTAGAATATTATGAACAGCGTGTGTGCCCGAAGGAAAGATATTTTTGTATCAGAGGCAGGCCAGAGAACGTTCACTTGGCTGATATTGGGAATGGAGGGATTTTATAATTAGAAGTGGAGTAGATTGAGAATGAACCAATTGAAGTTAAGAAAAATGAGAGAAAAGCTGAATGAAACATGCAAGATTCTGAAGTGCTTTGATCGGTTCAATGCTGGGAAGTTAGAAAATAGAACAGTGCAGCATAGCAATAGGCCGTTCGGCCCACCATGATGCTATTCTCAACTCATCCCATCTGTATATACATGGTCCATATCCCTCTATTCCCTGCCTGTTCATGTTTCTGTCTAAATGCCACTTCAAAACTTTACTCACATTTCTGTTTCAAGACCTCGCTTGGCAACTTCCACTCTCTGAAAATAAAACTTGCCTCACACACATCATTTAAACTTTCTCTTTCTCACCTTTAACCTCTGCGCTCTAGTATTTGAAACTTACACATTGGAAAAGAGATTCTGACTATCCACATTATCTATCCTGTCCTAGTGTTATATTCCTGGACCTAGTCGCCTGTCAGCCTCTGATACTCTCACAAAGCAATCCATCTTTGTTTAATTTCCTCTTACACCTAACACACCTTTAAAAGCATAATACAGGTAACGAGCTGATAAACCCTTTTTGTACCCTCTCCAAATCCTCCACATCCTTCCTATTTCGAGATGAGAACTGCACACTGTACTCCAAATGTGGCCAAACAGAAGTTTTATACAATTACAACATCAGATGCAAACCACGATACCCAATGTTCCATTTGCTTTCTTTCCCATCTGAAACACTTCTGTTGCCATTTTCAGGATGTTACTGGCTAGCACCAAAATCCTTCTGTATATCAATGTCCCTCAGTATCCTAACTTTCTTCTTGACATCATCTCTCACTTGTCCAGATTAAACTCAATTTGCCATTTCTCTGCACATCTTTCCAACTGATCTTTAAGCTCCTGCAACCTTGGATATCCTTGCTCATTAAACCCAATTCAACCAATTTTCATGTCATCTGCAATAATTATATTTGTCATTACCTTTCATTTCAATTTTGAGAGAATCTCTAACCAGGGGGAAGAAAATCCCATCAAGGGCTCACCCATTTAAGATGGAGATGAGGAGGAATGTATTCAGTCAGAGGGTAGGGACTCTGTGGGAATTCCTGACTGTAGGAGGCTGTCGAGGCTGGATCATTAAGGTTAGTTACAGCACAGGTGGTCAGATTTTAATGAATCAGGGAAACATGGGTTTCATGGAAAAGGCAGGAAAGCAGAGTTGAAGATCATCAGGTCAGCCATGATCTGATTGAAGGGCAGAGTATCCTCAATGAGCCAAATGGGCTAATTCCGCTCCTACATCTCAACTCAGTATCTCCATTATAACATTATGGATCTCTGCTCATAAAACTCCTTTATAATGGGATTATTAGATATTTATTATTTCACAGCATTTGATCTACAATAGACAATTTTGTTGATGGCTCCTTGATGTGATGTTATAGAAAGCCATCTCATAGACAATCCAGGATTCCATCTATTACAGTCCTGATACTCATTAGTTATCCAGTCGGGATGGAGACTACTGTCACACACAGTTACTGTCCTGCCCTTGTTGCAAGTATATTCAGTGTCCTGAGCATAACCATATTGACATTACCATCAGTGCCTGGTGCCTACAAAAGAATTCCTGCTAATGGTTGCTGCTGCTTGCTTATTCTCAGCTCCATCCAAATAGACTCCAAATTTTGATCTTCAGATCCACATGACTGTCTCATTAATGCATTAATCTCATCCTTTCTTCACAACTTGCTGGCTTTTTGTCTGTCCTGCCTTGATCCCAAGAATTCTTCAATGTTTCCTTCCCAGCGATGGCCATTCTGCAGCTTCATCTCGGAATGACAGTTCCATCATATCTGTTCACTGTCATTCCATCTGCCTTATGGCGAATGCAGGGAGTCATTCCTCAGTAGTGGGGGGTTGAACGGATGGGTAGAGTTTACAGAAATAGGGAGACTTACAGGGGCTCGAGAATGTTTGAGTTAAACAGAGTTACATCTGGTCAAGAATGTCAGTGGGACAAACGGGTTTGGGGATTGGAGGAATTTACAGAGATAGAGGGAGCTGGATTTGATTCTAGAGATAGGAGTAGGGATGCCTGTAGGGAGAGCAGGCAGTCCGAGAGGCAGAGACAGTGGGTGTTTCAGGGAGAAGTGTATTGTCTATACTAACAGAGATATGGAACGTTGTAGTGACAGATGACATTTACAGTTATAAGAAGGCTTCCAGGTTCTAAAGGCTACGTAGATATGAAGGCAATGGAGAATGCCAGGTTACTGGGTTGGAGAGAGTTACACAAATGGGGAGGGTTCCTGTGGTCAGGAGGGTTGTGGGGGCGGGGGAGGTTTAAATAGATTAAGGTCGAAGAATTGGAGAAGGATAAGGAGGTTACAGGTGGATGTAGGGATTGGATTAGCTGACATTGAAAGTGAGTCTTATGGGAACTGGAGAATCAAAAAGATTAGGGTTGGTGCTAAGATCAGGAAATTTGCAGGACTTCAAGGGATTACCCAACAAGCGAAGATTCAAGGGGCTCCATAGATTGGGGTGTTGTCAGGACTGGAAGAGGTTAAACAGAAATGGAGGGCTGTAAGGGCTGGAGAAGTTTATGGAGATAGTGGCGGTGCTGAAGCAGTTAGCAGAGACATGAAAACTTTTAGGACAGTACTAAGATACACAGGCTTTAGTTAGTGCAAGAATGGGAAACTTAATGGGACTGGAGGAGTGAAGAAAGTTACAGACAGGAGTGGTGGCTGCTGATGTTAACGGATAATAGAGAGACTTGCAGATTAGAGAGAGTGGGGGCTTCAGATTCTGACAGCCATTGTACGAAGTGGAGTAGCCTTGGAAAATGGCGAGTTTGCAGCTATCGAAGGTGCTGAATGGACTGGAAGTAGTAAAAGCTGTAGGGAGGGTTGTGGAGGTAGTTGGTGGTTAGAGATAGGGAGCACTGCAGAGGATGCAGGGGATCATAAAGACAAGGGGATTTCTAAGAGCAGGGGAAAGTAATAGAAATAGAGAAAGTGCAGTGCCTGAAGAGGGTTCAGCAACCAGGAGGTTTCAAGGTGCAGGACCAAGTTACAAAGACTGGGATAGTTCTCGGGATTGGAGGAGCATACAAAGATAGGGAGGGTTTTCAAACCTGTAGGGTAGTATATTACAGAAATGGGGAGAGTTTCACAACTAAGGGAGTTAGAAAGATCAGGAGGAATTGAGGTTATTGGAACAGCTTTAAATGTATAGTTTCTCCAAAGATATGGAGGGTTGTGGAGACTGGAACAGATGACATAGAGAGGGAGGGGTTTTAAGAATAAGGAGGACTTTTCAGAGAAATGGAAGGATGTAGGGATGGAACATGGTGAGAGTCACAGTGACAATTATGGCACTCACGAAAGTAACAGAAATAACTGGTGAAGTGATAAGGGAACACATTAAAGGTATAAAGATTTGTAGTGACTGAAGGAGATTACATGCACAGCAAGGGGAGTTTACAGAGATTGAGTCTGGTTGAGATAGGAAGAGTTTATTGGCATCATTAGGAATGTAGAGATTAAATTCCAAGATAGGGACTGGAGAACTGGATGGTATCCACAACAATGGAGGATGTTAACAGGTGGAGGAGGTTCCTAAGGTAAGGAGGTCCTTGGGAGATTTCACAGATAGTGAGATTCTCAGGTAGGAGCCTGACATAGTTACAAAGACAGGGAGGTATTTCAGGTCTGGAAGGGATTACACAGGTCTGGACAGCTCAATGGACTCAATAATTTTTCACAGATAAGAAAGAGTTTTAGGAGCTGGAGAAGTTTACACAGATAGGGACCGATGGAGAGGTTAAAGGCAAATACATTGACATGGAGGGTGGTATTGGTAGGAGGGGACTACAGGGATAGAAGGACTGTTGGGGTTTACATGGATGAAGGAATTTAATATTTACTGGAGAAGTTTAGGGATTAGGGCGTTAGGGGTTAGAGAACCTGACAGAGACAGAGAGCATTGTGTGGACTAGAGGAGATTCCAAACAGAGGAAGGATTATTGGGACTGGAGGATATTACAGAGATCACTAATACAACATGGGACAGGATTGATACCTGGCATCTCTGTGTTGTCTCAGTGAGGACCAGTAAAGCAGAGGGGAAAACAGGACCCTCACAAGATTGAAGTCTTGAATGTAGCTGTTCCTTGCAAAGCATTGTCTCTATGATCTATATTTGTCAGTCATGTTTCTGTTATGGCTGGAATATCCCAGTCCCCAGAGCCTATCCATGTTCTGAGCTCATCTGCCTTACTAGTTAGGCTTCGTGCGTTGCCAGTCTGCAAACCTACCCACCCACCACCCCCCCAAACCAAGGGATACTGGTGTCCCTCTGGTTCGATCTAACCCGCTCCCCCCCCACCCGCCGCCGCCAGAGGAAATCGCAATGATCCAAGAACCGAAAACCCTGCCCCCAACACCTGCTCCTCAGCCACATATCAATCCGACCTATCTTTCTATTTCTATCCTCACTGGTACATGGCACTGGGAGTAAACTGGAGATCACGACCCTTGAGGTCCTGCTTATCAACTTCTTACCTAACGCCTGATACGCATTTCACAGGACCCCACCTTTTTGACTACCTCTATCATGTGGACCGATGTGCACAATGACCTCTGGCTGTTCACCCTCCACCTTCAGAATGTTTAGTAACTACTCAGAGACATCCTTGACCCTGGTACCCGGGAGGCAGCACACCATCCTGGGGTCTCTTCTGCAGCCACACAGTCTCCTGTCTGTCCCCCTCACAACTGAGTGTCCTATAATGAGACAGGATATGGCAAACAGAGACTGGGCTGAACTACCTGCAGACAGGGCTATATTTGGAAAGTGGAGTATTTTAAAGTGATACAGTGAGGATCCATGGCCAGTGTGTTAATAAAGTGGGAATGACAAAGGCAGCAAGTCCAGTGAATACTGATCCAATGATATCATGGGTTTGATAGACAAAATGCAGTTCAATAAAAGCAGGTGAAGCTCTTCACAAGTATAGAAAGGGTAAGAGCTCCTTAAAAATGAGGGGCAAGCAATGGCCATGAAATATCCTTGGCAGACAGTATTAAGGAAAAGCTACAAGACATTTTATGACTACAAACAGAGTCAGAGGATTCCCAGCTAGAGTGAGGCCTGTTGGAAACCAAAGGGATAATCTGGGTATGGAGCCAGAGGAAGTAGGTGAGGCCTTCAATTAATACTTCCCATCTATATTCAGACACGAGAAAGCCATTGTAGCCATGGATTTCCGTTGAGATGATGAGGTTCGGAAATATGTTCGATAAATAAGGAGGAGGTATTAAATGTTTTCACAGGTATAAAGGGGGAGAAATCCCCAGTGCCCAATGAAATGTATCCTAGGCTGCTATGGGATGTAAAAAAGGAGATTGCTGGGGCCTTGGCAGACATATTTAATAGTTTGCTGGCCACAGGGGAAGTGTCGAATGACTGGAGAATTGACAATGTGGTCACTTTGTTCGAGAAGGGCAGCAGGGATAAGCCAGGTAATTACAGAGCAGATAGTCTGACAGCAGGGGCAGGGAAATTATTGGAAACAATTCTGAGGGACAGAATGAATCAATAATTGGAAAGGCAGGAAACAATTAGGGATAGTCAACACGGATTTGGTAGAGGAAGATCCTGTCTGATGAATTCAGCTGAGCTTTCTTTGAAATCACGAATAAAAATATTGATGAGGGCTGTGCAGATGATGTGGGTTCCTTGGAGTTCACTATGGCCTTTGACAAGGTCCCACATGAAGCCTGGTCCAAGAGACCAATGGGATCCAAGGCAAGTTGGCAAATTGGATCCATAATTGGTGGAGGGATGGTTTTGTGTTTGAAATTCTTTCACCAGTGGGCATACCACAGGAGTCTGTGCAGGAACCATTGCTGTTTGTATATACATTAATACCTTGGATGTGAAAGCAGAAGGTGACATGAAAGGTGAGGGTGTTGTCCACAGTGAGGGGGATGGTCTCAGGGTAGAGTCTGAAGGTTGAGGCTGGGTCAGAATTTCAAGAGAGTCATTTACATAGACAAGGCAGGCAAGAGCACAGCAGGCAATGAGGGAAAACGCATCAATTAAACAACTTTATTTCAACATAACAGGCCTAACAGGAAAGACAGATGAACTTGGTGCATGGATGGGAACATGGGACTGAGACACCATAGGTATTACAGAAACACAGCTGAGGGAGGGACAGGACTGACAGCTCAATTTCCCAAGGTACAGATTCTACAGGATGAAGAGGTCAGGAGGTGAGAGAGGAGGGGGAGTGGAGTTTTTGATCAATGAAACATCACTGCAGCATTTAGAGAGGATATTCCTGGGGATCGCCCAGTGATGCTGTAATGGTGGAAATGAGAAATGAGAATTGGTCATCACTTTGATATGACTGCACTACAGGCCCTCAATAGTCAGTGGAAATTGAGCAGCAAATATGTCAGGAGATCTCAGATAACTGTAAGATGGATAGGGGTGTAATGGTCAGGGATTTTAACTTTTCAAACTTAGACTGGGACTGCCAGAGAGTGTTCAGAGCTTGCATGGGAGGGATTTGTTAGGTGCGTTCTAGAAAACTGCTCCAGTCAGAATGTAAATGATCGGACTCCAGGAAGGGGTATAACCTGACCTTCGCTTGGGAAACAAGGTAGGGAAAGGGACTGAGGTGTTCGTGGGGCAACACTTTGGCAAAGTCACCACAATCGTATTAGTTTGAAAATAGCGATGGAAAAGAACATGGCTGGTTCACAAGTTAATGATCAAAACTGGCCTTCCCTGAATCCAGAAGCTATGAGTGAAGAGTTTTAACAATTGATTGTGGAGGTTGTTTGCAAGTAAACAGTCGTCAGGCAGATGGAAAGCTTTCAAAAGAGCGATAAAATGAGAGTTCAGAGCCAGCATATTCCTGTTAGTGTGAATGACAATGATGACACAAGTAAGAAACACTGGATGACTGGGGGTATTGAGGCTCTGGTCAACACAAAGGGGGCATGTGTTACATATAGCCACCTGGATTAATGGAATCCATTGAAGAACATTGTGGGTGGAGTAATTCACTTGAGGGGGAAATCAGGAGGGCCCAAAGGGGACCACAAAAAAAAACATTAGCAGATCAGGCTAAGGAAAATCCAAATTCTTCAAGTATATTAACAGCAGAAGATTAACTGGGGCAGAATATGACTCCATGAAGATGAATGAGTAGAACCAGAGGTGATGGGCGAGATCCTGAACAAAGATTTCATGTTTGAACTTACTGTGGAGGAAGACTGGGGAGGTCAGGGAAATAAACAGTGATGTCTTCAAAAGACTCCACATAACAGAACAGGAGGTACTGAAGGTTCTAAAATGCATATAAGATGGACAAATCCTCGGGAGCTAATCAAGTATATCTCGGGATATTGTGGGAAGCTCAAGTAGTAGTTTTAGGGTCCCTTAAAGAGATTTTTCTGTCACTGACAGCCACAGGTGATGAGCTAGAAGCCTGGAGGGTGGCTAATGTTATGCCAGTGTTTAGGAAAGGCTGCGAGGGAAAGCCAGGGACATCAACACCAATTAGTTTGATGTCAGTGATGCATACATTGTTGGAAGCGATTCTGCGGGACAGGAGTTACATTTGCAATGGCAAGGATTAATGAGGGATTGTCAGCACAGCTTTGGAACGCTGCGTAGAATTCTGATCATCCTGATTTAGGAAGTAATTCCTGAAACTGTAATTGGAGCAAAAATTGATAAAGCTGTTATTAATACGGAGAGGCTGGATAAGCTGGAATGCAACATGAGGGGATGAGATGGCTTTGGTAGAAAAGGTAAGGAGAATGCAAATAAATGTCTACAGCACACAAGTACAAAAAACAACCGGAGAGACACTAGAGCTCCTTAAAGATCAGTGAGGCCATCCAAGAGTAGAACCACAGAAGATGGGCGAGACGCTAAATGAATATTTCATGTCAGAACGTACTGTAGAAAAGACTAGGAAACAAAGGGAAAGAAACAGTGATGGCTTGTAAAGAGTCCCCATTACAGAAGAGGTTGTGCTGGAGGTCTTAAAACACAAAGGTAGGGAAAGCCCTTGATCCTGAAAAAGTACATCCCAGAACATTGTGACAAAGTTTGGCAGGGACCCGAACAGGGATATTTGTGTCACTGTCTTTCGCAATTCCATTGAGTGTAGGTGGATAAGGGGTGACCTTATAAAGGTTTAGAAAACCATGAGGGGTACAGATAAGTTGATTAGCCAATGTCTTTACCCCAGAGTAGTGAAGTCCATAACTAGATGGGATTGAACTGCAGAAGGAAAAGGTGTTAGCAATTCTGGAAAGTGCGAAAATAGGTAAGTCCCCTGCGCTGGATAGGATTGATCCTTGGATTCGCTGGTAAGCCAGGAAGGAGATTGCTGAAACTATGGCTTTGATCTTTATGACATCATTGTCTACAGGAATAGTGCCAGAAGACTGGAGGTCAGCAAATGATGTCTCCTTGTCCAAGAAGGGAAGTAGAGACAACCCTGGGTAATTATAGACCTGTGAGCCTTACTTCGATTCTGGGTAAAGTGTTGGAAAGGCTGGTAAAAGAGGCTAGCATTTATAATCATCTGGAGATGAATATGTTGATGAGGGATAGTCAGCATGGTTTTGTGAAGGGTAGGTTATTGACGTATTTGAGAAGGTGACCAAACAGGTGGATATGGGGTAAAGCTGATCTTGGTAGTGCAGATGAACAGAGAGATCACTGTGTCCATACACATGGATCGTTGAAGGTTGCCACCCAGGTTGATAGAGTTGTTAAGAAGGTATTCAGCGTGTGAGCTTTTATTGGGACAGGGATTGAGTTTCGGAATCATGAGATAAGGCTGCAGTTGTACAAAACTCTGGTGCAACCGCATTTGGAGTGTTGCCTATGGTTCAGATCACCGCATTACAGGAAGGATGTGAAAGATTTGGAAAGGGTTCAGAGGAGACTTACTAAGATTTTACTGAATCTGGAGTGAAGGTGTTATGAGGAAGGCTGAGGGACTTGAATCTGTTTCTGTTCACGAGAAGACGTTTGAGGCCAATTGATTGAGACATATAAGATAGTCAGAGAGTTAGATGGTTTGGACAGTGAGATCCTTTTCCCTCGGATGGCGATGCCAAGAACGAGAGCAGACAGCTTTAAATTAGTGATACTAATATTAATAAATAGAGATGGGACAGATGCCAGAGGTAGGTTCTTTCCTCAGTATAGTCGGTTGTATGCAACGCATGGCCTGCAACAATAGTGGATTCACCAACTTTAAGGGCATTTAAACAGTCATTAGATCGGCATATGGACGAGAATGGACTAGTGTTAGCTACTTGGGCTTCAGATTGGTTCCACAGGTTGGCAAAACATCAAGAGTTGAAAGGCCAGCACTGTACTGTCATGTTCTGGTGTTCTAGAGGTCATAAATATGAGATGGGAGAGGAAAGACTTAGATGGGATTGCAGGAGAACATTTTTCACACAGAGGATGGTGCAGGCATGGAATGGGTTTCCAGGGGAAGTTGTAGAAATAAGTACAATAACAGCATGTAAAAGACATTTGGGCAGGTACATTGAGAGAAGGTTTGAAGGGATATGGGTCAAATGCAGGAAAACACGACTCGTTCATGCACTCTGGTCAGCATGGACTAGTTGGATCGAAGGAACCGTTTCCACGGTGCATGGCTCTGTCTCCAGTTATTGGAGGAGGAGACGACTGAGATAAGGCATGTGATAGACACTGAAGCAAGTTACAGCGAAAGGGATGGTAGTCTGGAATGCAGTACATTTCAAATATGTGGAGGGATTATCGGGAAGGGAAGAGGTTACAGAGATAAGAACTGTTATAGGAGTTACAAATTATTGAAGACACTGGTCCACAAGACATGCCACAGATACAGTGTTGCAGAGTAGTGAGGCTTAGTACAACAGAACTTATAGTAGGGATTGAGCCTGGGGTGTGTCGTAATGTACTACCCCTCCAGCACTGTATCTATATCATGACTTGTAAGACGATGTTTGGAGCTCTCTCACTGCTCTCTGCTCTGTGCACTGTGAGTGATCTTACCTCACTGCAGGATTTATTGAATGCTCTAGATCTCCCTGCCCTTTGTCTCTCTGGCTGACCAACCATCCTCAATGTGGTGATTGACGAGACACCCAGTAATTGGAAAGTCTATTGAGTCAGGAACTTCCTAAATACCTACAGGAGACAGAGAAATAAACAGAATGGGAAATTAGACTGATGCAATGAGAGTTACACATGGAGAATGGCACTAAGTCACACAGAGATCTGGAAAATCCTAGGCTCTACCCTTAGCCTGTTCTGTTGCATCTCTCTGGAGTGGAGAATTCTGCTGGCTCAGGATCTGGAGTAACTGCAAGAGTGAGAGACACTGATAGAAGCAGCAATTAGACCCATACAGTGAGGGATAACACATGGAGAGAGACTGATTGATATCACCAGACTGCTGGAAGATGTCAATTCCGAACAATTGTGTCGGAAGAATGGGTTTTGCTTCATTATGCTCTAATATAACTGGTCAGCAATGAGCAACCTGTGAGCAGGTGAAGTGATGGCCGAGTGGTATTATTGCTAGAGCTAATGTTCAGGGGAGACAGGTTTGAATCCCACCATCAGAAATGGGGGGAAGTTTAAATCAATAATTTAAAAAAACTTCCAATTAACAGTTATTGAATAAATATGAAACCATTGCTGATGTCCAAAATAATCTTTGTTCATCAAAAAGACACTGGTCCTTTCGAGAAGGACATCTGCCCATCCTCATGTGGTCTGCACAATATACCCACAGCAAAGTGTTTGCCTCTCAATGACCCTCTGAAATGTCCAAGCAAGTTACTCAGCTCAAAGGCAGCTAGGGCTCAGGGTGGGGGGTGAGGGGGTGAGGGAGGGAGGCAAGAAAGGCTGGTCAGCCAGAGACACCTATGTCCCACAAGTAAATAAAAACAATCCCGTTGCACTGAGACCCAATGGAACCATGATGAGAACAGAGTGCTGGTAATCACGTCAGTAGGTTTAGGGACAGAGCTCTAAACTGAGGATCTTAGCCTGCTTGGCTCTCTCTCTCTTATTCCTGATGAAGGGCTTATGCTCGAAACGTCGAATTCTCTATTCCTGAGATGCTGCCTGGCCTGCTGTGCTTTGACCAGCAACACATTTGCAGCTGTGATCTCCAGCATCTGCAGACCTCATTTTTTACTCAGAGAGGATGCAGGGACAGGGTTCAAGTGAAAGGAGCTTTCCAAATTCAAAGAGAAAAAGTGACGCATCGGAACAGCATGGGGACGTGACTGAAGACAAGCAGAAAGGAGCAGGATGGAAAAAGTTTAACTAAAACTGTACATCAGTGAATAGGTTTGTGACAGGAGATTATGGGAAAGAGTAAATTATGTTTTTTTTTGGAATGGACAAAGTATCTTCAATAATGTAGATGGATTTGTGACACAGAGATAAATGGGAGTTAGACACTAGAGAGACATGGTTACAGGACGAACAAAAGGTGGAACATAAATATTCAATTGTTCACAATCTTGCGGGATCTAAGGCAGAATGGGAAAGGACGCTGACAGAAACGGTTAACAAAGGCATTACAGAGAAAGCAGTTGGTCTCAGATCATGAAGTAGAGTCAGTCCGAATGCAAATTCTGGCTACTACTTGCCAAGGACACACTCAGCAGAACAGTTTTAGCCACCAAAAAGCATTTCATTGCTCATCACTGCATTAAACAGGAATTCATTGAAATTTTTAACAAAGGCATTGTGATAATTTTGGGAAACTTCAATATTCGTATAATCTGGGACAATCACACTGACAAGAGGAGTTCAAAGAACTTTTTTTCCTCAGTGTTTCTTTGAATAACACATTGTGCAACTGGCGAGGGACGTAACTATCCCAGAGCAACTGCTGTCTGATGAAGCTGAGTGAATGAGTAATGTCACACTGAGAGATCCTCCGGGAAATTGGGATAAAGTAACATTTAAATAATTATAAAGCTTTAACGTGAATCACAGAATGGACAAGACAACTGAAAACAAAATAGCCCATTTACATGGGTTTGAGTGGAGAAAAGACCAAGTGTTAACAGGATGAACAGACTGAAATGTGTGTCTGTAAGCGAACAGTTGAAAACACTTGAAGAATGGCGTAAAACATTCAACAAAAGGACATTCCATTGAAACAGTCAAAATGTCAGCAAGAAATTCCCTGCTGTCCCTTACTCAGGACAAAATGGACCATATTAAATTATCAGGCTTAAAATATCACCAAAAAGTACTAACAATTCTCAAGCGAGAGAGTGTTTGTGCAGTGTTAGAGGGATTGTGGACTGTCTGCTCGCAAGACAGGGGCAGTGGGAAGGGAATCATTGTCAGGGTTTAATGTCACAATAGGAACAGGGAGAGGTGAAGGTGCTGGAGGTGGTGAGAGTGTTACAGAGAATGATCAGGGCCTGAATGGTGTTAGAAAATCAATACGAATTGCTGCAGCTGGAGAGGTTTGCAGAGGTAGGGAGGGGCATCTGTATTTTTGTTTATTCATTCATGGGCTGTGGGTGTCATTACCTGAACCAGCATACATTGCCCACTGCTAATTAAGCAGAGAGCAGCTCCGAGTCAGCCATATTGCTGTGGGTCTGGAGTCACATGTCGGCCAGGCCAGGTTAGAATGTCAGATGTCCTTCCCTAAAGGATGTAAGTGAACCAGATGTATTTTTCCTACTGATCAAGAATGCTTTTACGGTGACCTCACCAATGTCCACCACAATATAACATCCCAACTCCTACTCTCAATGCTCTGCCCAATGAAGGTAACCATCCCAAATGCCTGCTTCACCAGCCTATCTACCTGTGACACCACTTTCAAAGAAGTGTGTATCTACATCCCTGGGTCACTGATTGACAATACTACCCAGGGCCCGAACATTAACTGTACAGGTCCCACCCTGGTTTGTTTCACCAAAATGGAACACTTCACATTTAACTAAGTAAACTACATCTGCTCTTCTTCAGCCCACTATCCCAGCAGCACTGTTCATCTTGTTTTTACATAGTCAACCTTCTTCGTTGTCCAGTATATCACCAATTTTAGTGCCACCCACAAACGTATTACGAGGAAACTAATATTCTCAGCCAAATCAATTATCCAAATGACAAACAACAATGGACTGACTATACCTCCAGTCAGAAAAACAAAATGTCTCCAACAACCCCCTGTCTCCTACCGTGAAGTAAATTGTATATCCAGTTGACTAGCTCCTCCTGGATGCCGTATGCTTTTACCTTGATCGGAACATATTACCCAGTTTTCCATACGGAAAGTAGAACATAAAACAGTACAGCACAAGGCCCTTTGGCCCTCAATGTTATGCCGACCTTTTATCCTCCTCTAAGATCAAACTAGCCTACATACATTTCATTTTACTATCATCCATGTGCCTTTCCAAGAGTCTATTAAATGTCCCTAATGTATCTAACTCTAATACCAACGCTGCAGTATATTCGATGCACCCACCACTCTGTGTGGAGAACCCAACTCTGAAATCTCCCCTTAACCATCCTTCAATCACCTTGATATTATACTCTCTTGGGATAGCCATTTCTGCCATGGGAAAATAGTCTCCGACTATTCACTCTATCTATGCCTCTCATTATCTTGTTCACCTCTGCCAAGTCGTCCCTCACCAGTCTTCACTTCAATAAGGAAAGCCTTAGCTCCCTCAATCTTTCTTCATAAGACATGCTGTCCAGTACAGGTAACATCCTGGTAAATCGCCTTTTTACCATCTCTAAAGCTTCCACTGCCTTCCTGTAATGAGAGGGCCAGAACTGAATGCAATATCTAAGTGTGGTCTAAGCAGAGCTCTACACATCTGCAGCATAGCCTCACAGCTCTGAAACTCAATCCCCCAGCTAATGAAAGCCAAAACTACGTTTTCCTTCTTAATAACCCTTTCAGGTTTTGTGGCAACTTTGAGGGATCTATGGACGTGGAACCAAATATCCCACTGTTACTCCACACTGCCAAGAATCCTGCTTTTAACCCAGTATTCTGAATTCAAGTTCGACCTTCCAAAATGAATCACTTCACACTTTTCCAGGTTGAACTCTATCTGCCACTTCTCAGCCCAGCTCCCCATCATGTCAAAGCCCCATTGCAACCTACAACAGCCCTCCACACTATCCATGACTCTACCAATATTTGTGTCACCGGCAAACTTACTAATCCACTCTTCCACTCGCACATCCAAGACGTTTATAAAAATCACAAACAGCAGAATTCCCGGAACCGATCCCTGCAGAACACCACTGGTCACCGAGCTCCAGGCTGAATGCTTTCCATCTATTATCACCCTCTGTCTTCTATGAGCCAGGAATTTTGTATACAGACAGATAGGTTTCCCTTTATCCCATGCCTCTGTACTTTCTGAATGGTTAGAGGTAATAAGGTGCTGTATGACAGGATGGAGGAGTGCTGTGAGGACTGCAGAAGGTTACAGTGATATTATGCGCTAAAGATCTCTGGAGGGCAGGTCAGTAAGGGCTGGATGTTACAAAGTGGGCTGTAGGTGCTGGACATGATGACAGACATAAGGATTTTTGTAGAGTTTGGGGATAGTGGACATAACACTAAGTTTCAAAGTAATTTTGGAAAAAGATAAGGATAGTGCAGAAGTGAAGAGGCCAAATTTAGGGAAGCCCGCTAATCTTGAGAATATTACTGGGCATTATCACTATCACGAGACAGGATAGTTGAGTTGAGTTCATATTTGAGAGAGAAAGTATGTTAAAGTGAGAATTCTGGACCAGTGTGTTCCCTGAATAGTGAATTACAAAGGCAGTAACTCCCATGAATACTGATCAAGTGATATCGTGAACTGGAGAAAGAAAGTACAGTGCGATGAAAACAGGCAAAGTGCTTCAAAAGTGTAAAGAGTGCAAGGTGTCTTTAAACGTGAGGGGCAAAGAATGGGCATAAAATATCCTTGGCAGATACGAGAAATGAAAGGCCACAAGGTATTTTTTCTGTATAGGCAGAGGGAGAAGATTCCCAGGTAAACAGCAAGGCTTGTTAGAAACCAAAGGGACAATCTGTGCATGGAGCCAGAGGAAGGAGGTGAAGTCTTCAATGAATACTTCCTATCTATATTCACACAGGAGAAAGACATTGTAGACGGGAATTTCAGTTGGGATGGCGAGGTTCTCCAACATGTGACAGCCAATAAGGAGGAGGCATTAAATGTTTTCACAAGCATAAACTTAGATAAAATTAAATGTATCACAGGCTGTTATGGGAGGTAAGAGAGAACCATGGTGGATATATTTAATATTTCATTGGCCACGTGGTGAAGTGTCGAATGATTGGAGGATAGCTAATATGGTTCCTTTATTCAAGAAGGGCAGCAGGGAGAGGCCAGGTAATTACAAAGCAGGTAGTCTGACAGCGGGGGGAGGGAAATTATTGGAAAATATTCTGAGGATGAATCAACACGTGAAAAGGATCAACTTGGCTGCGTTGTCACGGATTTCGTAGAGGAAGATACCGCCTCGGGAATTCAGTTACGTTTTTGAAATGGTCTCTCAAAATATTGATGTGGGCAGTGCAGATAGTGTGGGTTACATGGACTTGAATAAGGCTTTTGACAAGGTCCCACATGGAAGGATGGTCCAAAAAGAAAGAGTCCATGGGATTCAAGGCAATTTGGCAAATTGGACACAAAATTGATGGATAAACTTCTTTGTGTTTGAAATTATTTCACCAGTGGGTGTACCACAGGGACCTGTGCAGAAACCATTGCTGGTTACTCTGTCGAATAATAATTTTGATGTGAAAGCAGAAGATATCATTAGTCGGTTTACAGATGATATGAAAGGTGAGGATGTTGTTCACAGTGAGGAGGATGGTCTCTCGCTACAGTCTGATATCAATCAGATGATAATCTGAGCAGAGTTTAATTGTGATTAATGTAAGGTCATACCCTGTGGGAGGTATGATAAACGAAGGACAGACATAATGAATGGTTGGTCCTTGCAGAGTATTGAGGAACACAGGGACCTTGGAGGACAAAGTCGCTAGATCCCTGAAGGTGTCACCACAGGTTGACAGGGCAGGAAAGGCACCTGAACTGGGAGCGGGAGGGGGACTCAAATCCTGGTGGGGTGAATTGTTAGAGCTGCTTAAGAGGATATAATCTAATCTGACAGGGTGTTGAGACTGCAAACAGTCGTTGGGTCAGAAAGAAGATTGAAGCTGGCACACAAGTTAAAGAGAGCAATTTCAACAGACAAGGCAGGCAAGAACATAGCAAGGAATGGGGGAAAACTGATGATTAAACTGCATCATTTATTTCAATGAAAGAAGTCTGACAGATGAACTCAGGACATGGATTGGAACATGGGAGGGGGAGATGATTGTTATTACAAAAACACAGCTGAGGGAGGGGCAGGACTGGCAACTCATTGTTTCAGGGTAAAGATGTTACAGGAAGCATTGAAGGGGTGGCAAGAGAGGATGCGTGGTGGTGTGTTGTGATCGCATGAATCATCACAGCAGTACATAGACAGGATATTCCTGTGGGATCACCCAGTGAAGCTATGTTAGTGGAACTGTGAAATAAGAATGGGTCATCACACGGACACGATTGTCCTACTGACCCCGAATAATCATTGGTAGACTGAGGAAAATATATGTCGCGAGATCTCAATCATCATTCATAATAACAGGGCTGTTACAGTAAGGGTTTTTAAACTTTCCATCTTAGACTGGGACTGCCAGTGTTTAGCGTTTGCAAGGGAGGAATTTGGTAATTGTGTTCCAGAAAACTCCCAATCAATATGTAAATGGCCTGAAAAAAGAGAAATGGGCAAAATGTGACCTTGGGAAACAAGGTAGGGAAAGGGACTGAGGTGTTAGTGGGAAAGCATTTTACCAAAGTGACCACAGTTCTATTAGTTTGAAAATAGCTTTAGAAAAGGACAGGCCTGGTCCACAAGTTCAAGTTATAAAATGGGGCCAGACCAATCTTGATCGTATTAGCCAGGAACTTTCAAAAGGTGATTGGGGAGTCTACTTGCAGGGAAAGGGAAGTCTGGCAAGTGAGAATATTTTAAAAGTGAGATAAATTGAGTGTTCAGCACCAGTACGTTCCTGTTTGCATGCAGCTCAATGCTGACAGCATTCGGAAACACTGGCTGTCCAGGGAGGGTGTGGTCAAGGAAAAGGGGACACATGCCATGAGGAGCACAGGGGCTGTAGGATGGAAATCAGGAATGCAAAAAGAGGACATGAAATAGAAACGGCAAAGAAGGATGAGGACAATCCAAACCTGATTGTAGACATCCAATAAGAGCAAACGAGTAACTCGGGACAAAATAGGGGCCCTGAAAGATCAATGAAGCCGTCGATGTGCGGAACTGCAGGACATGGCTAAGACCCTAAACAAATTTATCACTCCAGAACTTACTGTGGACAAAGACTGGGGAACTCAAGTAGCTACGTTGCACCACAATTGGAATACTCTATGCATTTCTAGTCTCCCTGCTTTGGAAAGGATGTTGTGAAACTTGAAAGGCCACAGAAAAGATTAAGAAGATGTTGCCAGGGTTGTTGCTGAATAAGATGGGGTTATTTTCCCTGAAGCATCGGACACAGAGGGGTGACCCTACAGAGGTGTGTATAAACATGAGGGGCATGGATAGGGTAAACATTCAAGGTCTTTTCCCAGGCATTGGGGAGTCCAAAACTAGAGGGCATTGGTTTGAGAGAGACCTAAGGGATAGCTTTTTCACACACACAGTGAAGCATGTATGGAAGGAGCAGTGAGAGAAAGTAACAGATACTGATATTATGACAATATTTAAAAGGTATCTGGATGGGTATATGAATACTAAGGGTTTAGAGATACATGGGCCAAATGCTGGTAAATGGGATGGATTTATTTAGATCTTCTGGTCATCATGGACGAGTTGGACCGAAGGCTCTGTTTCCATGCAGGACATCTCTATAACGTGGAAAGAGTGCATGTCGTAGAAATGGTGGAGCTGGAGGTTTTAAAACACAAAAGTATGGAAAGCCCCAGGACCTGATTAGGTGTATCACAGGACATTGTGGGATACTAGGGAAGAAATTGTGGAGCCTCTAGCAAAGGTATTTGTACCATTGACAGCCATGTGTGATGGGCTGGAAGGCTGGATGGTGGAATAGTGGACAGTGAAGGGGGTTTGCTAAGATTACAAAGGGATCTTGGTGATATGGGTGAATGGGCTGAAAACCTGCAGATGGAATTCAATCTGAATAAATGTGAGGTAATGCATTTAGTAAAACAAACAAGGATAGAGCTTATACAATTAATGTTCGGACCTCGGTTAGTGTTTTAGAGTAGAGGGACCTCAAGGTTTAGGTACATAATTCTTGAAGCTTGCACCACAGGATGGACAAGACAGTGCTTGGCATGCCTGACTATTGCTCAGTCCATTGAGTGTACGATTTAGGACATCATGTTGAGATTGTATGGATATTAGTGAGACCTCGTCTGCAATACTTTGCCCAGTTCTGGTCGCCCAGTTATAGGAAGGATATTATTAAGCTACAGGGGTTCAGAAGAGATTTACCAGGACGTTACTGGATATGGAAGGCTTGAGTTTTGTAAAATAGCTGGATAGGCTGATTCTTTTTTCACTGGAGACTGGGGATTTTAGATGACCGTGTAAACATTTATAAAATAATGTGAGATATGGATAGAGCTGACGGTAGCTGCCTTTTCCCCAGTATGGGCGAGTCTCAAGAGTAGGGGCCACACTTTTAAGGATAGATTGAGGGATATGTTAAAAAAAATGACATGAGGGTCAAATTGTTACACAGATGGTGGTTTGAGTGTGGAATGAACTTCCTGAGGAAGGAGTGGATGTGTATACAATTACAATGTTTAAAAGACTTTTTGGTAAGTACATGAATAGGAATGGTATGGAGGGATATGGGCCAGTAACAGGCAGCTGGGATGGGTTTAATTTGAGATTATGTTTAGTACCAACTGAAGGGTCTGTTCCATGCTGTACAACTATGACAAGAACATAGTTTTGTTCCATTATTTGAGAAAGACGGTGATGGAAAGCCAGGGAACTAAAGACCAATTAGCCAGATGTCAGTGGTGGGTAAGTTGTAGAAGTGATTCTGCCAGACAGGAGTCACATGTATTTGGAAAGGCAAGGATTGATGAAAGATAGTCAGCATGGCTTTGTGCAAAGTCAGGTCTCACTAACTTGATTGCTTTTGCTGAAGTGGTGTCCATACATTAGTGTAGACAATGTCAGTAAGTTCTTCGACAGGATTTAGCATGATATACTGGTTCATAAGGTTAGATCACATGTGATCAGGAAGAGCCAGCCAACTGGATACAAAATTGGCTTGACAGTAGGAGACAGAGAGTGGTGGGAGAGGCTTGTTGTTCAGACTGGAGCACTTTGACCAGCAGTGTGCTATAAGGATTTGGGCTGGGTCCACTGATATGCATCATCGACATAAACGATTTGTTTGAGAATATAGGAGTCATTGTTAGTAAGTTTGTAGATGATCAAATTAATGGTGTAGTAGGTAGTGAATACGGTTATCAAAGGGGCTCTTGACCAACTGGGCCAGTGGGCCAAGAAATGAAAGACGGAGTTGAAGTATGGTGTTTGGTTTTGTTAAGACAAACCAGTTGGACTAACACAATTAATGGATTGGCCATGGGCAGTGCTGTTGAACAGAGAGACACACCAAGGGGTACAGTTACATTGTTCCTTGGAAGTGGCATCACAGTTGGGCAGGGTGGTGAAAGCAGTATATGACACACTTTCCTTCATTGTCCAGAGCTTTGATATGAATTGGAGATATTTGTAACACTGTTCTAAATATTTGCCTTGGGCAGAGGAGGCCATGGATTTACCTTATAAAGGTTTATAAAATCATGCAGGGCTGCAGTAAGGTGAAAGGCCAAGGGTAGATGAGTCCAAAACTAGAGGGTATAAACGTGAGGTGAGAGAGCAAAGATTTAAAGAGGGAGCTGAAGGGCAACATTATCCACAGAGGATGGTGCATAGACGGAACACACTGCCAGAGGAAGTGGGAGAAACATGTACAATTACAACATAGAAAAGATATTTGGGGATGTACATGGAGAGGAGGTTAGAAGAGAGAAGGGCCAAACACAGGTAAATGCGACATGTTTAGTATAAGAATCATGGTCAGCACTGAGGAGTTGGAGTGAAGGTTCTGTTTCCATGCTGTATGACTCTGTCTCCAGTTAAAGAGGAGGAGACTTCTGAGATAAGGCATGTTGTAGACACTGAAGCAAGTTACAGTGATAGGAATGGTAGGCTGGAATGCAATATGTTTCAAATATGTGGTGGGACTATAAGGAAAAGAGAAGGTTACAGAGATAGCAACTGTTAGAGGGTTTAACAATTATTGAAGACACTGGTCCACAAGACATGACATGGATACAGTATTGCAGAGTAGTGTGTCTTAGTACAACAGAGCTTACAGTGATTGGGCCTGGGGTGTGGCTGTACTGTGCTCCCCCTCCAGCACTGCATCTGTGTCATGTCTTGTTAGCAGATGTTTGGAGTCCTCTCATTGCTCTGTGCACTGAGAGATCTTACATCACTGCAGGATTTATTGAAGGCTCCAGATCCCTCTGCCCTTTGTCTCTCTGGCTGACCAACCATCTTCAATGTGGTGATGGAAGAGACATGCAGCAGTTGGGAAGTCTATTGAGTCGGGAATGTCCCGAGTACCTGCAGAAGACAGAAATAGACAGAATGGGCAATTAGACTGATGCAGTGAGGGTCAAATATGGAGAAATGGAGCGAGTCCCACAGAGATCTGGAAAATCCCAGTTTCCATCGTTGGTGAGCAAAATTAGGGTGCATGATATTGGGGGCAAAGTACTAACTTGGATTGAAGGTTGGTTGGCTGACAGGAAAAACAAAGTAGTGATAAACGGCTCCATTTCGGAATGGCAGGCAGCGACCATTGGGGTACTGCAGGGATCAGTGCTGGGACCGCAGCTTTTTGCAATATATATTAATGATATAGAAGATGGTATTAGTAATAACATTAGCAAATTTTCTGATGATACTAAGCTGGGTGGCAGGGTGAAATGTGAGGAGGATGTTAGGAAATTACACGGTGACCTGGACAGGTTAGGCGAGTGGTCAGATGCATGGCAGATGCAGTTTAATGTGGATAAATGTATGGTTATCCACTTTGGTGGCAAGAACAGAAAGGCAGATTACTACCTAAATGGAGACAAGTTAGGTAAAGGGGCAGTACAAAGAGATCTGGGTGTTCTTGTACACCTGTCAATGAAGATAAGCATGCAGGTATAGCAGGTAGTGAAGAAGGCTAATAGCATGCTGGCCTTCATAACAAGAGGGATTGAGTTTGGAGGAAAGAGGTCCTTCTGCAGCTGTACAGGGTCCTGGTGAGACCACACCTGGAGTATTGTGTGCAGTTCTGGTCTCCAAATTTGAGGAAAGACATTCTGGCTTTTGAGGGAGTGCAGCGTAGGTTCACGAGGTCAATTCCTGGAATGGCAGGACTACCTTACGCTGAAAGACTGGAGCGACTCGGCTTGTATACCCTTGAGGTTAGAAGACTGAGAGGGGATCTGATTGAGACATATAAGATTATTAAAGGATTGGACACTCTGGAGGCAGGAAACATGGTGTTTCCATTGATGGGCGAGTTCCGAACCAGAGGACACAGCTTAAAAATACGGGGTAGACCATTTAGGACAGAGATGAGGAGAACCTTCTTCACCCAGAGAGTGGTGGCTGTGTGGAATGCTCTGTCCCAGAGGGCAGTGGAGGCCCAGTGTCTGGATTCATTTAAAAAAAAGAGTTGGATAGAGCTCTCAAGAATAGTAGAATCAAGGGTTATGGAGGTAAGGCAGGAACAGGATACTGATTAAGGATGATCAGCCATGATCACATTGAATGGTGGTGCAGGCTCAAAGGCAGAATGGCTTACTCCTGCACCTATTGTCTAATGGTCTGTGCTGCCATGTCTCTCTGGAGTGGAAAATTTTGTTGGCTCAGGATCTGGAGTAACTGCAAGAGTGAGAGACACTGATAGAGGCAGCAATTAGACCTCAGTGAGGGATACCACATGGACACAGACTGAGTGATATCTCCAGAGTGCAGGAAGTTATCAGGATTACTCAATTTTTGTCGGAAGAACGGGTTTAGCTTCATGATGCACTGGTATCAGTGCTCAGGGATGAGCAATCTGTGAGCAAGTGAAGTGATGGCCTAGTGGTATTATTGCTCGAGCATGCATCCCAAACTTTCAGCTGATGTTCGAGGGAGACAGGTTTGAATCCCACCATCAGAAATGGTGGAATTTGAAGTCAATAATTTTAAAAATAGTAATTAATAAATCTACAAGTAAGTATGAGACCATTGCTGATGTACAAATAAACCCAAACACTTGTCCTTTCGAGAAGGACACCTGCCAATCCTCACGTGATCTACATGACATAGCCACAGCAAAGTGTTTGCCACTCATTCACCCTCTGAAATGGCCGAGCAAGTTACTCAGCTCAAGGACAGCTAGGGCTGGGCAAGAAAAACTGGTCAGCCAGAGACACCCACATCCATACCTGATTTACAAAATAATCCACTCAGATGGTCCCACTGGTACCGTGCTAGGAGCAGTGTCCTGGCCAATCGTGTCGGTAGGTTTATGGACAGGGCTTTAAACTGACAGAGAGGAAGCAGGGACAGGGTTCAGATGAAAGGAGCTTTCCAAATCCAAATAGAAAAGGTGACGCATCGGAACAGCATGGGATGTGGCTGAAGACAAGCAGAAAGGAACAGGATGGGACAGAGTTTAACTAAAACAGTACATCATGAATAGATTTGTGACAGAAAAGTGTGGGAAAAAGAGTAAAGTATGCCTTTTGTTTGGAATTGACGAAGTCTCATCAGTAAGGTAGATGTATTTGTGACACAGACAAAAGAGATTTAGACACCAGGGAGCCGTGGTTACAGGGCAAACAAAAGCTGGACAGAAATATTCAATGTCTCACTACCTTGTGCAAACTCAGGAAAAATGGACAACGCTAACAATAATGGATAACAGAGGCATTACAGAGAAAGCATTGGGCCGCAGATCATGAAGTAGAGTCAGTCTGAATGTAAATTCTGGCTACTACTTGCCAAGGACACAAGCAGCAGAACAGTTTCAGCCACCGAGCAGCATTTCATTGCTCATCACTGTATTAAACAGGAACTCATTGGACTTTTTTTTAACAAAAATATTGTGATAACTTTGGGAAACCTCTATATTCGCATAATCTGGGACAATAACACTGACAAAAGTGATACTGGAAGGGGAGTACGGAGAATTTTTTTTCAGTATTTCCTTGAATAACACATTGTGCAACTGGCGAGGGACTTAACTATTTCAGAGAGACTGTTGTGTGATGAAACTTCGTGAATAAGTAATGTCACCTGGAGAGATCCTCTGGGAAATTTGTGATAAAGTGCAGTTTAAAGAAATATAAAGATTTAAAGTGAATCACAGAAAGGACAAGTTACAAAAAGAAACAAAAACAGGCAATTACATGGGTTTGAGAGGAGAACTGACCAAGGTAAACAGCCTAAACAGATTGAAACATTTGTCTGAAAATGAACAGTGGAAAACATTTGAAGGAACAGTGTAAAACACTCAACATTGAAGCAGACAAAAGCTCAGCAACATTTCCCCACACATCCCTCACTCAAGACAAAATGAATCATATTAGATTATGAGGCTGACAAGGTCAGCAAAAAGTGCTTAAAAACCTGGAGTGCGAGATTGCAACCCATTTCACACTTTCTCCTCTGCCAGCAGGAGTAAGGTATTGGGAAGGGAATCATTGTCAGGGTTTAATGACATGACAGGAACAGGGAGAGGTGAAGGTGCTGGAGGTGGTGAGAGTGTTACAGAGAGTGGCCAGGGCCAGTACGGATTGCTGCAGCTGCAGGAGTTTGCAGAGGTAGTAAGGGGCATTGGAGGGAGAGGACCAACCAGCTGCTCATCCAAAACCACCACAAAATTATTCACACACAGTATTGACGATTCTTAGTCCAAAGGATTATTAACACACAGCATTGACCATCCTTAGGCCAAGGGTTATTCACACACAGTATTGACCATTCTCAGGAAAAGCATTATTCACACAGTATTCTCAATCCTCAGGCCACTGGATTAATTCACACACAGTATTGACCATCCTCATTCACACACAGTATTGACGATTCACAGTCCAAAGGATTATTCACACATAGTATTGATCATCCTTAAACCAAGGGTTTTTCACACATAGTATTGACGATTCACTGGCCAAAGAATTATTCACACATAGTATTGACTGACCTCAGACAACAGGGTCATTCACACACAGTATTGACCATTCACAGTCCAAAGGATTATTCACACACAGTATTGACCATTCACAGTCCAAAGAATTATTCACACACACAATTGAACAACCTCAGGCACCAGGATTGTTCACACATAGTATTGATCATCCTAAAACCACAGGATTATTCTCAACAGTATTGACTATCCTCAGGCCACAGGTTTATTCACACACAGTATTGACCAACCTGTGGCCACAGGATTTATGAACACATTGTCTTGACCATTTACAGGTCACAGGATTACTCCCACACAGTATTGACCATCCATAGACAAAAACATATTCACACATAATATTAACAATTCACAGTCTACATCCTCAGGCCACAGGATTATTCACACACAGTATTGACAATCCTCAGACGATAGAATATTCGCAGTCCAAATGATTATTCGCACACAGTATTGACCATCCTGAGGCCAAGGGCTATTCACACACAGTATTGATGATTCACACAAAACATTGACTACCTCCGTCCACAGGATTATTCACACACAGTTTTGACCATCCTTAGGCCGCAGGATTATTCATACACTGTATCGACCATCCTCAGGTGACGGAACATTCGCACACAGTATTGAACATTCACAGTCCAAAGGGTTATTCACACACAGTATTGACAATTCACAGGCCACAGAATTATTCACACACAGTATTGACAATTTACAGGCCACAGGATTATTCACACACAATTTTGACGATTGACAGTGCACAGATTGTTCACACACTGTATTGACCATCCTCAGGTCACTGGAATATTCACACACCGTACTGACCATCCTTAGTCCACAGGATTATTCACTCACAGTATTGGCCATCCTGACACAACAGAATTATTCACACACCGCTTTGAACATGCTCACGCCTCAGGATTAAATCACACAGTATTGACTACCCTCAGGCCACAGGATTATTCACACAAAGTATTGACCATCCACAGGCCACCGTTCTAATAACTAAACAGTATTGACAATCCACAGGCCACAAGATTATTAACACACAGCATTGACTATCCACAGGCCACATTATTATTCACACAGTATTAACCATCCTTAGACAAAGAGATAATCAAACACAGTATTGACCATCCTCAGGCCACAGGATTATTCACACGCTGTATTCTATATCGTCAGGCTACAGGACTAGTCACACACTGTATTGACCATCCTCAGGTGATGGAACATTTGCACACAGTATTGAACATTGACTGTCCAAAGGATTATTCACACGCAGTATTGACTGTCCGGAGGCCAAGGGTTATTCATACACAGTATTGACGATTCAGAGACCACAGGATTATTTACACAAAATGTTGACTACCCTCAGCCCACAGGATTATTCACACACAGTACTGACCATCCATAAACAAAACGATATTCACACACAGTATTGACGATTCACAGTCCACAGCATTATTCACACACAGTATTCTATATCCTCAGGCCACAGGATTATTCACACACTGTATTAACAATCCTCAGGCGACAGAACATTCACACATAGTATTAACCATTCACAGTCGAAAGGATTATTCACACACAGTATGGACCATCCTAAGGCCAAGGGTTATTCACACACTGTATTGACTATTCACAGTCCAAAGGATTGTTTACACGTAGAATTGACCATCCTCAATCCATACGATTACTCACACACAGTATTGACCATCCTAAGACCACAGGATTTTTCTCACACAGTATTCACCTTTCACAGTCCACAGCATTATTCACATACAGTATTGACCAGGTACAGGCCACAGGATTATTCACGCACAATATTGACAATTCTCAGTCCACAAAATCATTCACACACAGCATTGACCAGGCATTGCCACAGGTTAATTCACACAGAGTACTGACCATCCTCAGGCAACAGGATTAATCACACTCAGTGTTCACCATCCTCATGCTACAGGATTGTTCACACCCAGTATTGACGATTCACAGGCCACAGGATTATTCCCACACAGTATTGACCATCCTCAGTTCACAGGATTATTCACATATAGTATTGTCCATTTTCAGTCCACTCTATTATTCACATACAGTATTGACCGTCCTCATATCACAGGATTATTCACACACAGTATTGACCATCCTCATGCCTCAGGATTATTCATACACAGTATTGACCAGCCCATGGCCACAGGAGTTTTGAACACTCTGCCTTGATCATTGACAGGTCACAGGATTATTCACACTGAGTATTGACCATTCTCAGTCCACAAGATTATTCCCACACAGTATTGCCCACCCTCAGGCCACAGAACTATTCACAGACAGTATTTACTATCTGCAGGCCCACAGGATTATTCACACACAGTATTGACTATCCTCAGTCCATAGAATTATTCACACACTGTATTGATCACCCTCAGGCCAAGGATTATTCACACACAGTAATCTACTTACTCAGGCCTCAAGATTATTCACTCACTGTAATAACCATCCTCAGGCCACAGGATTATTCACACGCAGTATTAACCATTCACAATCCAAAAGATTATTCACACACAGTTCTGACCATCCTCAGGCCACAGCATTATTCACACACAGTATTGACTATCCTCAGGCCACAGCATTATTCACACACAGTAATGACCATCCTCAGGCCAATGGTATTCTCACACAGTATTGAGGATTCACACATAGAGGATTATGCACACATGGTATTTAGCATTCACTGTCCACAGGAGTGTTCGCACACAGTATTGACCATCCTCAGGGCACAAGGTTATTTCCACACAATATTGATGATTCACAGGCACAGGATTATTCACACACAGTATTGACCATCCTCAGGAAAAGGATTATTCACACAGTATTATACATCCTCAGGCTACTGGATTAATTCACACACAGTATTGACCATCCTTAGGCCAAGGATTATTCACACACAGTATTGACAATCCTCAGGCTGCAGGATTATTTACACAAAATATTGACTTCCCTCAGTCCACACGATTATTCACATACTGTATTCAGCATTCACAATGCGTAGGAGTATTCACACAGAGTATTGACCAACCTCCGGCCACAGGATTAATGAACATACTGTCATGACCATTTGCAGGAGTATTTATGTACAATATTTACTATCCTCAGGCCACAAGATTATTCAAACACAGTATTGACCATCCTCAGGCCAAGGGTTATTCTCATACAATTTTGTCCATCCTCAGGCCACACAAGTATTCATACACAGTATTGATCATCCTCAGGCCACAGGATTATTCACACACAGCCATTGACGACCCTCAGACCACAGGATTATTCACACAGTGTTGACGACCCTCAGACCACAGGATTAATCACAGACAGTATGGAGCATTCAGTGCACAGGATTATTAACACATAATTTTTACCATCCTCTGACCACTGGATTATTCACACACAGTATTGACCAACCTCAGGCCACAGGATTATTGACACACAGTATTGACCATTCACAGTCCAAAGGATTATTCACATACAGCATTGACATCCTCAGGATACAGGATTATTCACAAATAGCATTGACTATTCACAGTCCATAACATTATTCACACAGAGTATTGACTAACCTCAGGTAACTGGGTTAATCAACCACAGTTTTGACCACCCTCAGACCACAGGATTATTCACACACACTATTGACAATACACAGGCCACAAGATTACTCTCACACAGTATTGAACATCCTCAGGCCACAGGATTGTTCACACACAATGTTGACCATCCTCTAGCCACAGGATTATGGAAACAAGAACTGACCATTTTTAGGTCACCGAATTATTCATACAAAGTATTGATTATCCTCAGGTCTCCGGATTATTCTCACACAGCATTTACCAACTTCAGACAACAGGATTAATCACACACAATGTTGATCATCCTCAGGCTTCAGGATTGTTCACCCAAAGTATTGATCATCCTCAGGCCACAGGATTATTCACGCACAGCATTGACCAACCTCAGGCCACAGGGTTGTTCACACACCATATTGACCATCCCCTCACCAATTGATTATTCACATACTGTATTGATCATCTTCAGGCCACTGGATTAATCACACACAGTAGTGATGATTTACAGGACACAGGATTATTCACATACAGTATTCACCATCCTCAGGCGACAGGATTATTCACACAACGTATTGACCATTCACAGACCACAGGATTATTCACACACCATATTGACCAACCTCAGACAACAGGATTAATCACACACAATTTTGACCATCCTCTGGTGACAGATTTAATCACACACCGTATTAACCATCCTCAGGCCACTGGATTATAAACACACAGTATTGACCATTGTCAGGCCGCAGGAATGTTCACTCACAGTATCGATCACCCTTAGATAACAGGATTATGCACACACAATAATGATGAATCACAGGACACAGGATTATTCACACACAGTATTCACCATCCTCAGGCTACATGATTATTCAACCAAAGTATTGACCATCCTCAGGCCACAGGAATATTAAACACAATGTCTTGACCTTTTACAGGCCACAGGATTATTCACACACAGCATTGACCATCCCCAGGCCACAGGATTATTCACACACAGTTTTTACCGTCCACTGGCCACTGCATTATTCACACACAGTATTGACCAACCTCAGGTCACAGAATTATTCACTCTCAGTATTGATCATCCTCAGGTCACAGAATTAATCACACACAGTATTGACCATCCACAGTCCATAGAATATTCACACACAATATCGACCATCCTCAGGCCACATGATTATTCACTCACATTATTGATTATCCACAGGCCGCAGGATTATTCACACACAGTATTGACCATCATCGGGTCACAGAATTATTTTCACGCAGTGCTGACCATCCTCAGGCCATAGGACTGTTCACACACAGTATTGACCATTCTCAGGCCACAGGATTATTCACACAGTATTGGCCACACAAAGAGAGCTTTTGTGGAGCAAACAGAGATGTGGAGTCTTTTTGCAGCTGGAAAGGGGTCTGAAATGGATTTTACAGCGACAGGGTGGACTGTAGTTATTGTAAAAAAAAACTACAGAAATGTGGATTATTGTACGGAGTGCAGGATAAGATTATGGAGATTGGGTATGTTATCAAGACTGGAGCAATTTACAAATAGGAAGAGTCATCAGTATTGGAGTAGGGTTCAAATTAATAGTGGGATTGTGGGCGGGATGGAGGTTACAGAAATAGGAACTTTCCTGGGAATTACAAGCATTCAAGTCCCTGGCGCAAATGAGTTGGACTGAAAGGCGTGTTTCCTTGCTGAATGACTCTATCCCATGACAAGAGACAGCGTGCCAGGGGGAAATATAGAACAGAAAGATCCCACGTTTCAATACCATCTCCTTGGGGGAGGCCTGCTTTCCCCTCTGTTGTCCTGATCCTCATTAAGACAGCACAGGCCTGGATTGATAACTGAACTTCCTATATTAACAAAGAAGGCTCAGTACAGCAGAGATGAAAGTAACAAGAGAGTGGGGTTTGAGCTTGGGGCCATCATATCCTGTGTTCATACTTCAACATTCTTTGCTACCTTCCCCCACCCTCCTCCCTGACCTATCGCCTCCAACCCACCTCCATTCACCTATTGTACTCTGTGCTACTTTCTCCCCACCCCACTCTCCTCTCATTTATCTCTCCACCCTGCAGGCATTCTGCCGCTATTCCTGATGATGGGCTTCTGCCCGAAACATCGATTTTCCTGCTCCTCGGATTCTGCCTGAACTGCTGTGCTTTTCTAGCACCAATCTCGTTTAGAACTCTGTATCAATGTCATGTTTTCCCGACCAAAGTTCGATCCCTTAAATGCTCTCTGCTCTGTTCACTGCGAGTGATCTTATCTCGCTGTAGGATTTCTTGAAGGCTCCAAATCACCCTTCCCTCTGAATGAAATGTATCCCAAGATGCTATGGGAGGTAAAGTAGGAGATTGTTGGGGCCCTGGTGAATATATTTAATACTTTGCTGGCCACAGGTGAAGTGCTGAATAATTGGAGGATAGCTAATGTGGTTCCTTTGCTCAAGAAGGGCAGCAGGAATAGGCCAGGTCAGCACAGGTAGACGGTCATTATGTAAATGGCCCAACTGGAGAATGGGGCTAAACCTGACCTCCCCTTGGGAAACAAGGTAGGGAATGGAACTGAGGTGTTAGTAGGGGAGCACTTTGGAAAGTCACCACAATTGTATTAGTTTGAAAATTGCAATGGAAAAGGACAGGCCTGGTCCACAAGTTCAAGTTATACAATGGAGCAAGATAGTATTAGACATGAATTTTTAAAGTAGATATGGGGAGGCTATTTGAGGTAAAGGGAAGTCTGGCAAGTAGGAATATTTTAAAACCGAGATAAAAGAAGCATTCAGCGTCAGCGTGTTCCTGTTACTGTGCAGCTCAATGCTGACAGAATTAGGAAACACTGGCTGAATTTCGAGGCTCTGGTCAAGAAAACAGGGGGGCAAATAACTGGCTGACTCAAGGGAATCCCTTCAGGTGCATCGGAGCTGTAGAAATACACTTAGGATGGAAATCAGGAATGCAAAAAGGGGGCATGAGATAGCTTTGGCAGAGAAAGTTAAGGAGAATCCAAAGAGATTCTAGAAGTGTATTAAGAGCAAAAGAAGAACTAGGGACAAAACCGGTATCCTTAATGATCAATGAAGCCAACAATGTGTGAAACTACAAGATCTGAAACAAATATTTCACTTTGAAACTTACTGTGGATGAAGACTGGGGCGCTCGGAGAACAAAACACTGTTTGGCCTGACTACTATTGGAATACTGTGTGCAATTCTGGTCTCAATGCCATCGGAAGGATGTGTGGAACATGAAAGGGTTCAGAAAAAATGATCAAGAATGTTGCCAGGGTTGGAGGGTTTGCAATACAGGGAAAAGCTGAATAGGCTGGGGCTGTTTTCACTTGAACATGGCAGGCTGAGGAGTTACCTGATAAAGGTGTTTAAAATCATGATGGTCAGCGATATGGTCAATAGAGAAAGTCTATTCTCCAGGCTGGGAGATTCCAAGCAGACAGGGCATAGTTTTAAAGTGCGAGGCAAACTTTTCAAAGGGACCGAAAGGACAACTGGTTCCTGCAGAGTGTATGGAATAAGCTGCCAGAGGAAATAGTGAAGGCTGATAGAAATACATTTAAAAGGCATGTGGGATGGGTATATGAATAGGAAGGGTTTAGAGGGATATTGGCAAAATTCTGGCAAAAGTGTCTAGATATGTCATTGGTCCGAAGGATCTGTTTCCATGCTGTACATCTCTATGACTCAATGACTTGAAATGAGTCCACATTATACAAAAGGAGGTGCTGGAGGTTTTAAAACACAAAGGTAGATAAATCCACAGACCCTGATCAAATGTACCTCAGGACGTTGTGGGAAACTGGTGAAGAAATTGTAGGGCACCTAGCAGAGATATTTGTACTATAGAGAGCTATGTGTGATAGACAGGTAGACTGGAGGGTGGCATTGTGGACAGTGAAGAAGGTTTTCGAAGATTACAAAGGGATCCTGATGAAATGTGTGAATGGCTGAAACACTGTAATGGAGTTCAATCTGAATAAATGCGAGGGAATGCTTTTGGTAAACAAACACGGGCAGGACTTATACAATCAATGGTAGGACCTTCAGTAGTGTTGTAGAACTCGGGGTACAGGTTCATAATTCTTTGAAGTTTGCAACATGGAGAGACAGGATGGTTACGAAAAAGGTGCTTGCCACATTTGCTTTCATTGCTCAGTCCTTTGGATATAGGAGTTGGGATGTCACATTGAGATTATACAGGCCATTGATGAGACCTCTTCTAGAATCCTGTGTCCAATTGTGGTCGCCCAGTTATAGGAAGGATATTATTGAGCTGGAAAGGTCAGAGGAGACTTACTGAGATGTGGCTGGGTACGGAAGTTTTCAGTTATAAAGAAAGGCTGGATAGACTGGTATTTATTCGTTGAAACCTGAATGTTGACAGGTGACCTTATAGAAGTTTATATAATAATGAGGGGGATGGATCGAGTTAATGGGAGTTGTCTGTTCCCAAGGATAGAGAAGTTTCAAGACAAGGCACTACATTTTTAAGTTTAGAGGAGAGACATTTAAAAAACAAAGACATTAGGGGCGCATTGTTACACAGAGGGTGGGTTGTATGTGGAATGAACTTCCCAAGAAAGGGGTGAATGTGTGGACAATTACAATGTTTCAAGACATTTGGATCAGGACAGGAATAGGAAAGGTTTGAAGGGATATGATCCAGGAACAGGTAGGTGGGACGAGATCTGTTTTAGAGTATGGTTAGCATTAACCGAACAGTGCAGTATGACTCTCTGACTATGATTATAATGATGTCTCATTAATTCAGAAAGGCTGCAAGATGAAGCCAGGGAACTACAGACTGATGAGCCAGACATCAGGGTGGGTCAGTTGTTGGATGTGATTCTGAGAGGTAGGACTTACATACATTTGGAAAGATGAGGACTGATCACGGACAGCCAGCATGGCTTTGTGCGTGGGAAAACATGTCCCACAAACCTGACTTGAGTTTGTTCAAGATGTGACCAGGAAGACAGATGAAGGCAGAGCAACAGACGTTGTTTCTGACTTCAGCAAACCCTTGGTCAGGGTATAGCATGATATATTGTTTAGTAAAGGTAGATCACAAGGGATGAGGGAGAGCTAGCCAACTGGATACACAATGGGATGACAGTGGGAAGACAGAGGGTGGTGGGAGAGGGTTGTTGTTTAGACTGGAGGCCTCTTACCAGCAGTGTGTTGTAAGGATTGGTTCTGGGACCACTGCTGTTAATCATTTACATAAACGTTTTGAGTGAAAATATAGCAGTCCCTGTTATAATGTTTGTGGATACCAAGATTAGTGGAAGAGTGGGCAGGGAAAATAGTTATCGAAAGGGATGATAATCAACTGGGCTAATGGGTCAAGGAATGAAAGATGGATTTTAATTCGGGTATTGAATTTAGTTCAGACAAACCAGGGAGGACTAACACAGTTAATGGTCGGGCTCTGGGCAGTGTTGTAGAACAGAGAGAGACCAAAGGGTGCAGTTACATTGTTCCTTGGAAGTGGCATCACAAGTGGACAGGATGGGGAAAGCAGCATTTGGCACACTTGCCGTTATTGGCCAGAGCATTGAGTACCTGAGTTGGAGAAATTTGTGACATTGTCATCATTATTTCTCCAGGGCAGAGGAGGTCACAGCGTAACTTTACAAAGATTTATGAAACAATGTAGGGCCTAAGTAAGGTGAATCCAAAGCTAGAGGCATAACGTGACGGGACAGAGCAAGTATTCAAAGAGGGAGCTGAGGGGCAACATTTTCCACAGAGGATGGTGCATAGACGGAATGGATTGCCAGAGGAAATGGTAAAAACAAGTACAATTACAACATGGAAAAGACACTTGGGCACGTACATGGAGAGGAGAAGATTTGAAGGGATATGGGCAAACACAGGCAAATGCGACTCATTCTATTTTGGAAAGCTCGGCTGAAAGGTCATGCTACACAGAAACAGACCCTATGTCTTCAGTTGTTGGATGAGGAGACTATCGAGACAAGGCATGTTGTAGAGACTGAAGCAAGTTACAGCAATATGGATGGTCATCTGGATTGGAGGTTTCAAATATGTCAAGAAATTAGTGAGAGGGGAGGAGATGACAGAGATAGGAACTGTTATAGGAGTTAGAATGATTGAAGACACTGGTCCACAAGATGAGCCATAGTTACAGTATTGGAGGGGGAATAGGGAACAGAAAGATCCCAGGCAGCATTACCACCCTCTCATTGCAGGCATGCATTCCCCTCTGTTATCCTGGTGCTCACCAGCGCGCACGTTTGGATTGAAAACTGGGAACTCCCGATGTTGTCTCAGTACAATAAAACTTAAAGTAGGGGTAGTGATTGAACCTGAGGTGTGCCTGTACTGTGCTCCCCTCCAGCACTATATCTATGTCATGTCCTGTTAGCTGATGTTTGGAGCCATCTCATTGCTCTCTGCACTGTGAATGATCTTACCTGGCGGCAGGATTTATTGAAGGCTCCGACCTCCCTGACCTTTGACTCTCTGGCTGACAAATCATCTTCCCAACCAGCAGTTGGCAAGTCTATTGAATCAGGAACTCCTTCGGTACCTGTAGAAGATACAGAAATAGGCAGAATGGGAAATTAGACTGATGCTTGTGTGGGTTACACATGTAGAATGGCACGGCACTGAGCCCCACAGAGATCTGGAAAATCCCAGTCTCCATTCCTGGCCTGTGCTGCCTCATCTCTCTGGAGTGCAGAATTCTGTTGGCTCAGGATCTGGAGTAGCTGCAAGAGTGAGAGACGCTGACAGAGGCAGTAATTAGACCCACACAGTGAGGGATATCACTCAGTATCTCTCCATGTGGTATCACCAGAGTTCAGGATCAAACAATTGTGCACAAAAAAAGGATGTTGATTCATATTGCAGTGGAATGCGCAAACTGTGAGCAGGCGAAGTGATGGCCTAGTGGCCTTATTGTGAGGCAATTTATCCTGAAACTCAGCAAATGTTCTCTGGACACAGGTTTAAAGTCTGGTTGAAGATGCACTGATGATGTTCCCTAGCCAGGGAATGAAATGTTTGCAGCAAAAACTTCCAGCTCGGCGAACAGAACCACAACGGACACAGGTTCAAATCCCACCATTGCAAATGATTGAATGTGAATTAAATGCTTCAAAAAAGATATAATTAAAAAACAATTATTAAACAATTAGTGAGAGGTTTCAAATATGTCAAGAAATTAGTGAGAGGGGAGGAGATGACAGAGATAGGAACTGTTATAGGAGTTAGAATGATTGAAGACACTGGTCCACAAGATGAGCCATAGTTACAGTATTGGAGGGGGAATAGGGAACAGAAAGATCCCAGGCAGCATTACCACCCTCTCATTGCAGGCATGCATTCCCCTCTGTTATCCTGGTGCTCACCAGCGCGCACGTTTGGATTGAAAACTGGGAACTCCCGATGTTGTCTCAGTACAATAAAACTTAAAGTAGGGGTAGTGATTGAACCTACTAATTCAAATTAGTGAGTATTAAACAATTGCTAATGTTAAGAGAAATTCATCGGGTGCATTCATGTCTTTAGTGAAGTAATCTAAGATGGGACTGGGATATCACAAGTATCACTGAACAACAGCTGAGGGAGGGACAGGACAGGCAGCTCAATGTTCCAGGGGACAGATGCTGCAGGAAGGACAGAAGGGGAGCTGAGAGAGGAGGAGAGCTCTCATTCTGATTGGGTGAAACATCACAGCGGGACTGAGAGGATATTCCTGCAGGATCGCCCAGCGAAGCTGTGTTTGTGGAATTAGTGGGCGGCACGGTGGCACAGTGGTTAGCACTGCTGCCTCACAGCGCCCCAGACCCGGGTTCAATTCCCGACTCAGGGCCTGTTTCCACACTGTTAGTAATCTAATCTTAATCAATAACAATAGGTCTTCTGATTGTTCTACAGACCCCGATAGCCCCGCCCTCCTGCAGCTTGACCTTCTCAAGATGGCGGCCCTGAAGCCCTCAATCCTCAAACTAATGGCGTCCATGAACATGGGCCGTTTCCCTGATCAGAGACGCCGCCTCTTTACCCGGGCCTGGGGGGTCTTTTTCGAGTACTGTCTTAACTTGTATCCAGCACTTGTGAATTTTCTCCGCTCCTTTCCCCAGCGAGGCTCTCGCGCGCCGCTCTCTGAAGCCGATCGCAGCCGCTGCCGGAGAAAACAGTTCCATGTCTCTCTCTCTCTCTCTCTCTGTCCTGACCAATGTGACACTGCGCATACTCTACATAGAAACCAAACTGCGCGTGCGTCTGAGGTTATCAGTGAGTTTATAGAGAATATTTATATCTGCACAGAATCATGGGTTAAATATTTGTCATTAACAATTTTTCTGTGGAGATAGAGACATAGCGCTGTCTAGCATGCAAGTAGATTGTTCGGTCTAACTTAACCATACTGGCCATGTATGTAAATTATCAATTGTTCTGGGAGTTTGAAAATAAGTTTCTTACTCTAGTTGTGTAAATCGATTGGAAATATGTACATTATCAGATTTACATTTCAACTACTTCTTAAAATCTCACATTGATTTATGAGAGAGGTTTATGGAGTGAGAATGATCACAATCGTGCAAAACAGTTTGCTTTCTGACCAATCATTCCCCGAGAATGCATTGGCCCGCTCCTCACTCACTCTGGTTGGCGGACCGGCCGCTGTTCGGTCCTCCAGTTCTGTCCCTTTCTCCCAAATGCAGAGTTGATTCAGACGTGTCTCAGCAGGCTGAAGCACAAGGGAAGTGAGAGTCAATGCCTTGTGATGTGGTGAAAATATCTCGAATGTTGGACTAAGAGACCTGAGTCAATTCACAGCTGGTGCAGATGTGTGTAATAACAACTTTGAACAGGTTCATAAGGAAAAACAAGGGAAGTCAGGAACACCTTAAAACAATAGTAAATGCAAACAATGTCGTGGGGCTCTCAATGCTCAGATGATTTTAGTCTTTACCAAGTGTTTCAGGGCCCCAGTGGGTCCCAGTACAGCCTATTCCACTCCTCGTGCACAGCCAGATACCACGATTGTGGGGCAAAATGCTGTGGTGGGATATGGAGGTTCTTTTTTGGAATTCCCTCA
This sequence comes from Hemiscyllium ocellatum, assembly GCF_020745735.1. Lineage (NCBI taxonomy): Eukaryota > Metazoa > Chordata > Chondrichthyes > Orectolobiformes > Hemiscylliidae > Hemiscyllium > Hemiscyllium ocellatum. The sequence continues at coordinate 42,239 of NC_083415.1, read as the reverse complement.
GTTTTGAAGGTGAAAATAGAAGAGAAGGAGCATGGATTTGTATAGAGTTACCTGTTCCCCTCCTTTTGCAGCATCTTATTATTGCCCTGACTCTTCCTCGAATATTCCTGATTCCTGAAGAAGGGCTGATGCCCGAAACGTTGATTCTCCTGCTTTTTTGATGCTGCCTGACCTGCTGCGCTTTTCCAGCGACACATTTTTAAGCTCTGATCCCCAGCATCTACAGTCCTCACTTTCTTCTACCCCGTACATGTTTGGTAGAGATCAGTGACATTTCATAAGCCCACAATACAAGATCTGTCACTCTGTTTAAGACAGCAGAAATCTCTTATAGCACAATAGTCATAGAACAATACAGCACAGAACAGGCCCTTTGGTCCTTGATGTTGAACCAACCTGTGAACTGTTCTCAGGTCGTCCCCGTACACTATCCCAAAATCACCCATGTGCTTATAGACTTAGACTTAGACTTACAGTGTGGAAACAGGCCCTTCGGCCCAACAAGTCCACACCGACCCGCCGAAGCGCAACCCACCCATACCCCTACATTTACCCCTTACCTAACACTACGGGCAATTTAGCTTGGCCAATTCACCTGACCCGCACATCTTTGGACTGTGGGAGGAAACCGGAGCACCCGGAGGAAACCCACGCAGACACGGGGAGAACGTGCAAACTCCACACAGTCAGTCGCCTGAGTCGGGAATTGAACCCGGGTCTACAGGCGCTGTGAGGCAGCAGTGCTAACCACTGTGCCACCGTGCTGCCCACAAAGGATTGTTTAAATCTTCCTGATGTGGCTGAGTTGTCTACATTAGCAGGTAGTGCATTCCATGTCTTTAACACTCTCTGAGTAAAGAACCTGCCTCTGACATCTGTCTTAACTCTATCACTCCTCATTTGCAATTGTGCCCCATTGAGCACACTGACATCATTGTCCTAGAAAAAGACTTCCACTGTCTAATCCTCTGATCATCTTTTATGTCTCTGTCAAATCCCCTCTTAGCCGCCTTCTTGCCAAGGAGAACAGGTTCAATTCTCTCAGCCTTTCCTCATAAGACCTTCCCTCCAGATGAGGCAACATCCTGGTTAATCTCCTCTGCACCTTTTCCAATTCCTCCATGTCCTTCCCAAAATATGGGCACCAGAACTGCACACAATATTCCAAGTATGGCCACACCAGCATTTTGTATATTTGCAGCATGATATTGCGGCTCTGGAATTCAATCCCTGTATAAATGAAACCGAACACACCGTATGCCATTTTAACAGTACTATGCACCTGGGTGGCAACTTTCAGAAATCTATGTACATGGACTCCAACATCCCTCTGCACACCCACACTACCAAGAATCTTTCCATTGACCCAATACTCTGCCTTCCTGTTATTCTTCTCAAAGTGCATCACCTCACATTTAGCTGCATTGAACTCCATTTGTCACCTCTCAGCCCAATTCTGCAGTTTATCCAAGTCCCCCTGCAGCCTGTAACAACACTGTCCACTACTCCCCCACTTTAGTGTCATCAGCAAATTTACTAATCTATCCACCTATGCCAGCGTCTAAGTCATTTCTAAAAATGACAAACAGCTGTGGTCCCAAAACAGATCTTTGTGGCACACCACTCGTAACTGGACTCCAGTTGAAGATTTTCCATCAACCATCACTCGCTGCCTTCTTTTAGAAAGCCAGTTTCTAATCCAAACTGCTAAATCACCCTCAATTCCATGCCTTTGTATTTTCTCCAACAGCCTACCATGTGGAACCTTATCAAGCTTTACTGAAATCCATGTACACCACGTCGACTGCCCTAACCTTATCTACATGCTTGGTCACCTTCTCAAAAAACTCAATGTTGTTTGCAAGACACGATCTGCCCTTGACGAAAGCATGTTGCTTATCTGAAATCAACTTGTTGTTTGCAAGATGATCATAAATCTTATCTTTTATAATCCTTTCCAAAACTTTTCCTACAACAGAAGTCAGGCTCTCTGGTGTATAATTACCTGGGTCATCTCTAATGCCCTTCTTGAACAAAGGCACAACATTTGGAATTCTCTAGTCCTCTGGTACCAAACCTGTAGACAATGACGACTCAAATATAAAAGCCAAATGCTCTGCTATCTCCTCCTTAGCTTCCCAGAGAATCCTCAGATAAATCCCATCTGGCCCAGGGGACTTGTCTCCTTTCACTCCTTCTAGAATTGATAACACCTGTTTCTAACGAATCTCGATCATTTCTAGTCTAATATCTCGTACCACATTCTCCTCCTTTACAATATACTCCTTTTCCTGAGTGAAAACCAATGAGAAATGTTCGTTAGCACCTCTCCGATCTCCGCAGGGTACACACTCAACCTCCCATTTCTGTATTTCATTGGAGCTATTCCTACCCTAATCATCATTTTATTCCTCACATACCTATAGACAACTTTAGGGTTCTCCTTTATTCAATTTGCTAAAGATGCTCGTGTCCTCTCTTTGCTCTTCTTATCTCTCTCTTTAAATCCTTCCTAGCTGATCTGTAACTCTCCATCTCCTCATCTGAATCATCTTGCCTCATCAACACATAAGCCTCCTTCTTCTTCTTCACAAGAGATGCAATTTCTGTAGTAAACCATGGTTCCCTTACCTTATCACTTCCTTCCTGCCTGACAGGGACATATTTATCAAGGACATGCAATATCTGTTCCTTAAACCAGCTCCACATTTTCATTGTCTGCATTCCCTGCATTTTGCTACACCATTCTATGCATCCTAATTCCTGCCTAACCGCATTAAAGTTGTCCTTGCCCCATTGATAACTCTTGCCTTGTGGCATGTACCTGTCCCTTTCCATTGCTAAACTAAACGTATCTGAATTATGGTGACTCTCTCCAACGTGCTCACCTAAATCTAAATCAAACACCTGGTCTGGTTCATTACAAAGCACCAGATCCAATGTGGTCTCCCCTTTTGTCAGCCCTTCGACATACTATGTCAGAAAACCCTCCTGTACACACTGGACAAAAACTGATCCATCCAATGTACTAGAGTTATAGCATTCCCAGTCAACGTTGGGGAAGCTAAAGTCCCCCAAAATGACCACCCTGGTACTTTTGCTCTTACCCAGCATAATTTTGCTAATCCTCTCTTCCACTTCCCTGGAACTCTGTGGAGGCCTATAAAAAACTCCAAGCAGTGTGACCGTACAGTCAATAAGTTTGCAGATGACACCAAAATTGGAGGTGTAATGGACAGCGAGGAGGGCTACCTCACATTACAACAGAATCTGGACCAATGGGCTGAGAAATGGCAGATGGAGTTTAATTCAGATAAATGCAAGCTGCTGTATTTTGGGAAAACAAATCTTAGCCGGACTTATACACTTAATGGTAAGGTCCTGGGGAGTGTTGCTGAACAAAGAGACCTTGGAGTGCAGATTTATAGCTCCTTGAAAGTGGAGTCGCAGGTAGATAGGATAGTGAAAAAGGCATTTGGTATGCTTTCCTTTATTGGTCAGGGTATTGAGGTACAGAAGTCTGGAGGTCATGTTGTGGCTGTACAGGACATTGGTTAGACCACTGTTGGAATATTGCATGCAATTCTGGCCTCCTACTTACCAGAAAGAAGTTGTGAAACTTGAAAGGGTTCAGAAAAGACTTACAAGGATGTTGCCAGGGTTGGAGGATTTGAACAGTCTGGGGCTGTTTTCCCTGGAGCGGTGGAGGCTGAGGGGTGACCATATAGAGATTTACAAAATTATGAGGGGAATGGATAGGTAAATAGACAAAGTCTTTTCCCTGGGGTCAGGGAGTCCAGAACTAAACAGGGTAGGTTTAGGTTGAGAGGGGAAAGATATTATAGAGACCTAAAGGGCAACTTATTCACGCAGAGGGTGGTACGTGTATAGAATGAGCTGCCAGAAGAAGTGGTGGAGGCTGGTACAATTGCAACATTTAAGAGGCATTTGGATTGGTATATGAATAGAAAGGATTTGGAGGGATATGGTGGGATTAGATTATGTTGGGAAATGTGGTTGGCATGGACGGGTTGGAGTGAAGGATCTGTTTCCATGTTGTACATCTCTATGCCTCGATGACTCTAAATGAGAAAAAAAGTCAGATTTTTACAAAGATTGTTGTATCAGAAATTATTGATTATTTTGTACGCATGATGATCTGAAATAAAATGGATTTTTATATTACTGTATTGGTATAAGGGAACACTAGATTAAATTCAAATATGAAATTCACTGTAATTGTGAGCTGGAATAAGTTAAAGCTTTGTGTAATTATTGTGATGCTGATGACTTAATAATTGCTTTAGAATTCTGAAAAAAGAAAATTTATACTGTTTGTCCAAAGAGTCAATAAATTAAATTAATATATGAACCACAATATACTTGTTAGCAAAACTAATTTAAATTATTATGCAATTATTATCATGGCAATGACTTGATAATTAGGGCTAGAATCTAAACAAATAAATTGCTTCAATATTTTGAAAGCATTTTGCTCTGAAATTGATTGAATATTTATTAAGATCAGAAAACTGAGGGAATAAAATGTAATAGCTCGCTTTATAGGATTGAAGAAGAAAATGAGACAGTCCATGACAGTGTCGGTGAGCACTGCACAGTCCTTTTGGAGACAGGTCCCACCTTCAGATAGAGCTGCGCGATGCAGCAACCAACAGATCAGATCTAAACTCTACATTCATTCCACATCCAGTCGAGAATGGTGGTAGACAATTGAACAACTCACTGGAAGAGGAGGTTCCACAAATATTCACATTATCAATGATGGAAGAGCTGAACACATCAGTGCAAAAGATAAAGCTGAAGCTTTCTGGGAGCTAAATATCCAAGAATGCACATCCAAATGAAAAGGCAGGCAGGTGGGCAGAATGGCTGGGGTTGCCTGAACAGTAAGAAATGGAATGAAGTCAATAGCAATAAATGACATCAGGTCAGATGATGTAGAATCTGTGTGGGTGGAGATAAGGAACCACAAAGGTTAAAAAAAACATAATGGGAGTTATCTGCAGAGCTTCAAACAATAGTCAGGATTTGGGCATAAGTTACATGAGGAGATGGGAAAAGCATGTAAAGAAGGTAAGGTTACAGTGACTGGGGGGATTTCAATATGCAGGGGGACTGGGAAAATCAGGATGATAGTGGATTGCAAGAAAAATTAATTTGTGGAATCTCTACAAGATGGCTTTTTGAAGAAAGTTGCAGTGGAGCCCACTAAGGAACAGGCAATTCTGGATTTAGTGTTGTGCAATGAGGCAGACTTGATAAGGGAGCTTAACGTGAATGAACCCTGAGGAGGCAGGGACCATAATATGATAGAATTTACTCAGCAGTTTGAGAGGGAGAAGATAGAATCAGATGTAACTGTATTACAGCTGAATAAAGGCAGCTACAGAGACATGAGGGAGAAGCTGGAGAGAATTGACTGGGAGATGAGCCGAGCAGGAAAGACCGTGGAACTGTGATGCTGGGGTTTCTGGGAGTAATCCGGGTGACACAGCAAAAATTCATCCCAAGGCAAAAACAGCATGGTTCAGGGAGGTGAGGCAACCATGGCTGACTCAGGGAAGTCAGGGACAGCATACAAACAACGTATCACATGGCAAAGGGCAGTGGGAAGTCAGAGAAATGGGAAGCCAACAAAGACCAATGGAGGGCAATGAAGAAAGACATAAGGAGAAAGAAGATTAAGCATGAGAGAAAGCTAGTCAGTAATATTAAAAACATGATTGCCAAAGTTTCTTTAGATATATAAAGTTCAATGAGAGGTGAAAATGGACATTGTGCCGCTGGAAATTGAGGCTGGAAGAATAGTAATGGGGAACAAAGAAATGGATAAGGAACTGAATAATTATTTTGCATCAGTCTTCATGGTGGAAGACACAAATAATATCCCAAAACTTCAAGACAGAGTCAGGGGGAGGGTGTGTGTGTGTGTGGGGGGGGGACAGAGATGAGTGTGGTAGCCATCTCCCAGGAGAAAATGCTAGAAAACTGAAAGATTTGAAAATAGATAAATCACCTGGACCAGATGGACTACATCCTAGAGTTCTGAAGGTGATAGCTGAAGGCATAGTGGAGGCTTTAATTGTGAGCTTTCAGGTATCACTTGAGTCAGGGAGGGTCCCAGAGGACAGGGGCATTGCTAATATAACCCCCAACCACAAGAAGGGAGTAAGGAAAAAGAAGGGAAATTACTGGCTAATAAGCCTGGCCTCAGTCGTTGGTAAATTGTTGGTAATATTTTGCCAGTAATATTTAACTAACTGGTTATTTCAATTATAATGCAATCTCTACAAAAAGACCAAGTATCTTTTAGGCACCAACAAATTTTCTAACAACTTCTCTCACTCTATCTCTCCTTCCTTTTCATTTGACAACGTAGGGAGGCATGGAAACACTATAGTGATGTAAGCTATACATAATACAGTGAGACAGGAAAGCTAGTATGGCTCATGTTGATTCTTGAAACCCACAGAGTGAAGCAACACATTCACTGCACAATAAACATAAGACAACATTTCAACCCCACTCATACCGGCATGACAGAAATAAAATGTGGATTGATTGGACAGGCTGGTTTTGTTTCAGTTGGAGTGAGGGGTGACATGACTGAAGTGTCTATGATCCTGAATGGTTTGATAAGGTAGATAAGGATATTTCCTCTTGTGGGTCATTCCTGAACTAGAGGGAAATGCTTTAAAATTGGATTCACCCTTTCAGGAGAGAGATAAGGAAATTTGTTTCCTCTCAGAAGGCTGTGCAACTTTGGAACTCTCTTCCCCAGAAAGTGGGCTCACAGGTTGATAGATTCGTGTTAAGGGGCATTGGGGCAAGATGGAATACAAATCACGAACAGATCAGGTTTGGTCTTATTGAATGGTGGAGCAGGGTCGAGGGGCCGAATGGTCACCTTCTGCTTCTTTCTCACATGATCCCAGGACTGAGAGCTTTGTTTAAAATTCATTCACTGGATGTAGGTGCCACTGGCTATGGGCAGCATTTATTACCCAGAGAGCAGTTAAGAGTCAACCATATTGTTGTGGGTCAGGAGTCACATGTAAGCCAGACCAGGTAAGGATGGCAGATTCTTTCCCTAAAAGGCATCAGTGACTCATATGGGTTTTTCCTGACAATCAATAATAGTTTCATGGTCATCAACAGACCCATAATTCTAGATGATTATTGAGTTCAAATACCACATCTGCTGTGATGGGATTTGAATCAGGGTCCTCAGAATATTCGCCGGGTCTCTGGATTAACAGTTCAGCAATGATAGCACGAGGCTGTTACCGAGCTACAAAGGGAGAGTTTTAAGGGTGGAAACCAAAACCTTGATCTAACTGGAAGAAATTAAGGAGAGCTGATACAATGGAGGAGAGTTGATGGGGAATGGGGGAAGAGAATTACCAAGTTTAGGTTCAAAGCAGTTGAAACTAAAGCCACCAACAGGGAGGAGATTAAAACAAGAAACTCACATGCAGCTGGAATTGGATAAGTGCAGATAGCTCAGGGAGGTGTGGAACTACACAGGGAGGACAGGGTGAAGGCCTGGGTAGGTTTAAAAGCAGTGAACCAAATTTTGAAATTATATTTCTCAACTTAATGTAGATGAGGTTAAAATGGAGGTAGATGTATTACACGACTTGCTGTAAGGACACAGACAGTAGAATCTGAGGTGATCATGAGTATATGGAGGTAGAATGTGGGAGACAAGGTGGGACTGTATTGGAGTAGTCACAGTGAGAGGGAACAAATGCTGGATGGAGGGTTTCAGCAGCTGACGAACTGATGCTGAGGTGAGCCATCGGAAACTGACCAAGTGACCACCATCTAATAGGACAGAGAAACTGATCCATCAGCCTGAAACTGACTGACCACGTGGCTGTCAGTGATTCCAACACAAGTGAATGGAAACATTGCTTAGAGCCTGTTTCTGTAACATTCAACACAACCAGGAAATAAAAAGATTAGATTAGACATACAGTGTGGAAACAGGCCCTTCGGCCCAACAAGTCCACACCGACCTGTAAATAATTAGCTGAAAACAAGGCTCTGTTAGAGTCAAAATCATTCAATGTTCAGTTATTGAACATTATTGACTCTCAGAATATTCTAACCTGCAGAATCACAGTAAAAGGGGAAAGTAAACAACATTCTTGGCAAAGACAGAATGAACCAACTGCTTGTATAGAAACAGCTCAGAACAAAGGGACTGAATCCTCCACAAACTGACAAACATAGATACTATCAGATTCATAGATAGAGATTGGAATTTTTTTTTGTATTACAGTGTGGAAACAGGCCCTTCGGCCCAACAAGTCCACACCGACCCGCTGAAGTGTAACCCTCCCATACCCCTACATTTACCCCTTACCTACCACTACTGGCAATTTAGCATGGCCAATTCACCTGACCTGCACATCTTTGGACTGAGGGAGGAAACCAGAGCACCCGGAGGAAACCCACGCAGACACGGGGAGAATGTGCAAACTCCACACAGTCAATCGCCTGAGGCAGGAATTGAACCCAGGTCTCTGGCACTATGAGGCAGCAGTGCTAACTACTGTGCCACTGTGCCGCACACATTCTTAGAAAAAAAACACTTCCCTGCTTATGGTGTGTAGTAGAAACCATTCTCAGTGAGAACTGCCACTTATTTCCTTTGAAAAGAATCTGTTTCCTCTCAGAAAAGCAGGTGTGTCGTGCACTTACGGGCTGACTTACAAAGGAAACCTGATCTGAGACTGGAAGGTTAATTAATCTTGATTTGGAGATGCCGGTGTTGGACTGGGGTGTACAAAGTTAAAAATCATACAACACCAGGTTATCGTCCAACAGGTTTAATTGTGCTTCCAATTAAACCTGTTGGACTATAACCTGGTGTTGTGTGATTTTTAACATTAATTAAGCTATTAGTGATAGCCCATTGCACACAACAAGAGCTCAGACCACAACAGATTCTAGAGAAACCAACAATGCAATGAAAAAGGTAAATTAGTCTTTATAATCATGCAGCCTCTCTCAATCAAATAATCTCAGTCAACTTCCAAACATTTAAAAACTATAAATACCAATGAATATATATTTATTTCCTTTCCTAATTTCCTCCAAACAATATATCTGATTATTCTCTTCAAAATATATTTTAAATGGTCAATTCACAATCCCAATTCATTTCCAATTATTCTTAGTGCAAAACAACTTGCAAACTAAAATAGTTTTCATGTCAATAATGACACTGGAAACTTTGTTATGTAGTTTAACCGTATGTCCAAATATTGTTTTGGTTCATTATTGCAGTGAAGCTAAAATGAAAGTCTATTTATTTTTTCTGATACCTTTCCATTACTTTATTCCCTAATAACAATGCATGGTATAATGGGTGACAAGCATTAAATAAAATTGAGTTTTCAATGCAAGAACTGGTACAAATAATCACATATTATTCAGTTCATTCATTGTCGTTGATTATCAGTTATTTTCACTGTATGTTCACGTTAAATTCACTTAAATAATCACAGTACAATTCTCACCTCCTATAGATATGTAAAGTGAATGTCAAATTATTAATGTTTCAAGTCAAACCAAATTCACATTTTGTTCTGTTTTATTCCAGGAATGACGGAACGTGTTACATTATTATGGGAAACAGGAACAAGTGAAGGTGGTGGCGCTCAGACGTGAGACCTTAAAGCCAAATGGCCAGGTGGTAGTTACAGTGGAGGAGGTACCTCGTGCCCCGCTCTCCTCAGAAGGCAGTGAGGATGGTGACACTGACTGGAATGGGTTAGATGACAAAGTGCCCACATATGGACAGAGGGATCACCCACTGCCCTGTAAGACCCAGAAGGCCGTCTCCATGGCACCACTGGGCATCAAAGCTCAACTTGAACAGATAGTAGGGAGCAACAAAGGGAACTGACAGAAACCAAACATGAACTGTTTACCCAGCTGAATGACAGATGTTGGTGAATGAACACCCAGCCTGATAGAGAAATGGTAATAATGGGCCTTATTGGGAAAATATGGATGAATTAGTTGAGGTACACAGTCTCACCAAAGATGGTGTCAGGCCAAGATCTTTCAGGCCAAGATGCCCTGACGTGTAAAGCAGAACCTGTTCCTGCAATGAGAGATTGGGTGTGTGAGCTGGTTCCCCCCAGTGCACAGCCAATCAGTGCCTCCAGGCATTTACAGATATTACAGGGATACACTGGGGAGGGGACAGGCTGAATGGGCTAAAATAACCTTGGTGACTCAGGGACCCAAGGGTAATATCGAAGATCATACAGAGAGGAAGCCTGAGGTGTGTAAATCCCATTACCAAACCCTAATCTGTGATGATGAAATAGGTTTGATGTATTTAAAAGATGACACGGGACCCTATTTAACTGTAATTATAAACATGGGACTCCCAGTGGGAGATAATTCGAACCACATTCTGAACTGGGCCATGAGAGCTGAGGCAAACTCAAACACAGGGGAATAGCTGCAGTACAGGGAGGGGAACCAGACCCACAATGTTATAAGTGAAGCAGGAAAGGGCACATAACCAAGGAACGGAGGCAGAGAGAGGGAGATAGATGTTCACATTGTGTGTGTGCATGTGTTCACGTAGGCACATGAATATTCATTGATGCTGTGTTTGGGAACCAGCAGAACATAATATTAATACAGGAACATCTATATCAGCTACCGATACGGATTTGCCCCATACCACTAAAATGAGAGCAGTCGGAGAGGGAATCGAGGAAGCTGGATGAAATAAACCTCTCCTGACGCAGATCATGGATATGGCAAAATATGTTCAGATATGGGAGTGGGAAACTGAGGAAGGGATCATTCTGGGAGTTGCCATTTTATAACAGGAGCAACTATTGACGTAGAGACACAAACTCTAATATGGGAACAAACTGGCCAGGCCCGGGACAGGAAGCAAAAGAGAGACGACATCTCCAGGGTCGTTACCTTGCAGGGAGACTGGAACAGTCAGGGAATCTGGGGAGTTATAGCTAGGATCCAAACAGCAGTGCGGATAACTCAAACAAGAATGTGGGTTATTATTTGCAGGTCATGTAAAGATCGAGGGCCCTCTCACTCCCCACACAAACTGGATTCCATTAAAGCTGGGGCTGAGGAGGCAATAATTGTGACAGTGACAGATTGAGAGAATCAGGGAATAGTCAGACCGACAGTATCCCAGACTAACTCACAGAAGCTGGACGGCTTATCCCACCTCACTATTGAGTATACCTCCCTCAGTAAATCCGCCACTGAAGAGTATCCTACAGTAGCTAACCCCGCCGCTATATTTAATGGATTAAAATCGCAACAGGATACAGTCTCAGCCCTGGATATTGTGAATGCGTTCTGATCCATACCTGCGGAAAGGGAGAATAAGTTAATACTGGCTGAGGAAAGCAGTAGACCTGGATCCAGTTACCTCAGCGATCCCATAATATTCCAGTATATACCACTGATGTACAGCTGATGGAGTTCGTTGATTTAATCTTGCCAGCCCCTCATTACCTCAGTTGGTGAGAAAGAACATATCCGGATATTAAACAGAGTATTGGGTCAGATCAGGCAGGCTGGACTTAAAATTAACCCACAGAAATTGGGAAGGTAAGGAGAGACATACCTGGGATATCACATCAGGGAGATCAAATCAGGAAGGGAGTGGGGGAGAATCCCATTGGAACGAAAGACCATGATTTAAAAACTATCCACCCACACACTGTGAAGGGGGTAAGGCAAACTTTAGGACTGTATAATTACTGTGAGAATTTTGTAGAGAATTATCCAGAAATGGCAGAACCACCACAAGTCCTAACAGAAGCACGGACATTAGCCAGGAGTAAGGGAGTCAACATGTACACAGACAGACAGCATGCCTTTGGTATAGTTCATGACGATGTGATGGGCTAGGCTCGGTGAGGGTACATCACACTGTCTGGGGGCACATAGAGAATAAAGGACAGGTCAGAGAGTTTTGGAAGCAGCTAACTATCCCAGTGAAGCAGCAATAATAGGGCTCACAGGAAAGTAGAAACCCCACATCAACAGGGCAGTGAGTATGTGGGTAAGGCAGGAGTAGGCCCTTCTGCCCTTTGAGCCAGCACCACCATTCAATATGATCATGGCTACTCATCCTCAATCAGTATCCTGTTCCTGCCTTATCCCCTTGATTCCACTAGCCTTAAGAGCTCTATCCAATTCTTTCTTGAAAGTATTCAGAGACTTGGCCTCCACAGCCTTCTGGGGCAGAGCATTCCACCCACTCTCTGGGTGAAGTAGTTTCTCCTCAACTCTGTTCTAAGTGGCCTACCCCTTATTTTTAAACTGTGTCCTCTAGTTCGGGACTCACCCATCAGCGGAAGCATGCTTCCTGCCTCCAGAGTGTCAAATCCTTTAACAATCTTACACATGAAATACTGACTGAAACAGTGCAGACATTTGAGGAGATGGTAGTGGCCATAGCTACAGAAGTGAGAGAGGAAGGTTTAAAGATATTCCCAGAAATAGTCCCACAACAGGAGAAACAGGAATGGGAAAAGGGTGGGGCAGTAATAGGACAAGACAGAGTCTGGATGATTCAGCAGTGCCACCACACTGTATAAGACAAACATTATTAAAATCATATCATGGACTGGCCCACATGTGGAAGGATACAATGCAATATCAGGTGATCCACTACAGGGGTGGCCTGGAACAGGGAGAGATACAGCAACATGTACACAGACAGACAGCATGCCTTTGGTATAGTTCATGACCATGTGATGGCCTAGGCTCGGTGAGGGTACATCACACTGTCTGGGAGCACATAGAGAATAAAGGACAGGTCAGAGAGTTTTGGAAGCAGCTAACTATCCCAGTGAAGCAGCAATAAATAGGGCTCACAGGAAAGTTTTGCTGAAGGGGTGTAGTCTGTACGCAGTGTGAGCCAGGGAAAACAACCAGGACAAAATGGAGGGTGCAGCAGGGAACCAGGGGCCCATGGGAACAATTACAGATTTTGAATGCACCCCCATTCCAATCCCAGGGAAGGAAATCCTGCTGGATCTTAATAAACAGGTTTATGCAGTGGGTGGAAGCATTCCTCTGCAGATTCTGACCAAAGGACAGATGTTACAGGGAACGTAGTTAAATAGCTCTGTGGCCTGTTTGGTACTGAACAGAAATCCCATCCCCCATACCACCCCCAGAGCTCAGGTACAGCAGAAGGAATGAAGCAGACACTGAAAGCTAGTCTGACTAAGCTCCTGACAGAGACAGGCTGGGATAGGCTAGAGTATTCCCCACCATCCTAATGAAACTGACTTCAACCCCAGCAAAGGGAACAGGGCAGCCCCTCTTTGAATTAGTGACTGGACAGACTATGCAGATGCCACAGGGTATGGTATTGGGAGTGCCTGAGATGTGCAATGGCAAGGATAGGGTTAAACAATTATTGAAAGAACTGACAAAGCAACTGCATGAGCTGAGAGGGGAAGTTGCAGAGGGACAGAAAATCAGAAACTGGGAAAGGGAGCACAGAAACATCCGAGCTGACATTCCAAACCCAGGAGATTGGGTCGGGGGAAAATATTACCAGAACACATGAAGGAAATCCAGCTGTACTTGGCTGGGGGAGCCACAGAGTTCTCGAGAGGAAACTCTCCCATCATACTTAAGTAAGGAGCACTGAATAAAGGTCACGCATGCTGTTAAACACAGGCTCCTCTTTGATATTTCGCCCAGCAACAGTTGTGCCAGGGGCATGTTGCTGGCTGGAGGACTGTGGCCAGTGCTGTTCCACAAGAATTGCATGAAAATGCAAAGATTTAATTAGCAAGTTTGTAGATGGTATAATTGATAAAGTTGTGAATTGTGAAGAATGTTGTCAAAGGACACAGCAAGAAAGATCAGTTAGAAGGTTATGCGGAGGAATTACAGATAGATTTGATTTGGACAAATGCGTGGTGATGCATTTTAGGAGGCACATTGCAAGAGGAATGTATACACTAAACGGAAGGACCCTTAGCAGCATTGACATACAGAGGGATCTTCAGGTGCAAGTTCACAGCTCCCTGAAAGTGGTGAAGGAGGTGAATGCAGGCTTGCCTTCTTCTGTCAGGGGAGTGAATATAAAACAGGAATTAGGCCACCTATGGAGTATTGTGTGTCGCTTTGATCACCACATAAAAAGGAGGATGTGGAGACTTCGGAGAGGGTGAAAACAGGTTTACCAGGATGTTGCCCGGATTGTGAGAGGTTGAAAAGACTTGGATTGTTGTCACTGGATGGTTAGTGGCTGCGGGGTGACCCAAGAGGCCAGGCAGAGTGAATAATCGGAATCATTTTTCAAGGTGGAAATGACAAATTCTAGATTTGAGGGGAGAGGGGGCAAATTTAAAGGAAATGAAAACCAAAACAACTGCAGATGCTGTAAACCAGAAAGAAAAACAGAAGTTTCTGGAAAAGCTCAGCTGGTCTAGCAGCATCTGTGAAGAGAAATCAGAGTTAACGTTTCTGAGGAAGGGTGACCAGACCCAAAACTTTAACTGATTTTTCTTGACAGATGCTGCATGATCTACTGAGCATTTCCAACAACATGTGCAAGTTTAAAGGGAATGTCTTGTGCAGATGTTGATAAGTGACTAGAATGTGTTATCCTGGGAGATGGTAAAAGCAGAAACAATCAAAATGTTTTTGAGGCATTTGGGCAGACACATAAGCAGGCATGAGGTGGCAGGGATATGGATCATGTACAGGCAGATGGAATAGCATCATGATCCACACAGACATGGTGGGCCGATTATTCTATACTGTCCTGTTCTGTTTTCCAGAGGATAGAATGTGTGGAACGAGAGATAATATTTTGAGTGGAATATGTCTCTTCTTTAGAACACACAGTAAGTTGAAGCATTTTGAGAGAAGAAATGTAGAAAGGCAATATATATTTGAATGGCACAGACACAAAGAGCAGGACAGCGGGAATGGGGGACAATGTGTACAAACCATTAAAGGAGAGAGAACATAAAGTGTTTTGAGGAAAACATATGGGATGCTGGGCTTCATTAATAGGGGGAATGATAACAAATTCATGGAAAAGATGCTGACCCTTGACAAAGCTCTAGTTAGGTCACATTCAATCATTGCATCAATTCTGGTCAACAGATTCCTGATCAGGATGAGGGAGTTAAAATACCACAGAGGGGCCAGTTCCATGCTTTGCTTCTCTTTCACAACACATCGGGGACTCAAGTTTTATGGGCGGTCACGGTAGCACAGTGGTTAGCACTGCTGCCTCACAGCACCAGAGACCCAGGTTCAATTCCTGCCTCAGGCAACTGTCTGTGTGGAGTTTGCCCATTCTCCCCGTGTCTGTGTGGGTTTCCTCTGGGTACTCTGGCTCCCCCCCCTCCCCCCCACAGTCCAAAAATGTGCAGGGTAAGTGAATTGACCATTCTAAATTGCCCGTAGTGTTAGGTGAAGGAGTAAATGTAGGGGAATGGGTCTGGGTGGGTTGCTCTTTGGAGAGTTGGTGTGGACTTGTTGCCCCGAAGGGCCTGTTTCCATACTGTAAGAAATCTAATCATTCCCCTGCCAAAATGCAGTATCAACTGAAGGCCTGTACTCTTACAGTACAAACAGAACACCTCAGTAGGGGAGAGGCTGACTGGAGCTTAGAAATAGAACCGATTGGAGCCACACATGTGGGTAACCCCAGACAGAGAAATTTGCCCTTTCCAGACAAGACTGAGAGCCCTGGGCACAACTCTGCTAAACTGCCTCCCACTCTCATTCACGTATTATCACAGGACATCACCATTCATCAAGCTTTGTAAGGTCATAATTACCTACTTTAAACTATGTAATGACAATCGCCCATGTGACTGATATGTCTTTGTCTAATTCCTATTAAATATATTGGCTCTTTGGGTAAAGCAGAGATTCGTAAAGAAGAGTCTCTACAATTAGAAACTCAGCTATTTTAGAGACACTTTGAAACTCTCGCCAGCTGTCCAATAATAAAGCTACTGCTGTTGTGCAGAAAACTTGCGTCGTCTGGATTTGTGGAACAAAATGGACATCAACAATAAAGGATATGAGTGATCTTCAGAGTGTGGAGCACAGACTTACTGGAGTGGTTCACTGATGAAGAAAATGCAGTCACTGAACTGATTTGAAGAAATTTGTATTTTCTTTGAAGTAAACAAGTTGAATATATTTTTGATAGAGCTATAAGATTAAAACAGACCTAGATATAACAGACAAAAATATCTGTATTCGATAGGTTATGGCACAAGAATTAAGATCAAATGTAAGGTTTAGAAAAGCAAAAGATGAGCAAATGTGTCTGCTGACTGTAATGGCTGGAAATATGCAGAACATGCTGCCTATTATGGTGGTGCAAGCAGAGAAGATGAATGATTGATTAAAAAAAATCAATTATATCAGATCTGAGGGAAATAAAATTGAAGAGTTTGGGGGACGTATGGGAAATGAGAATAAGGGATTCTGCTACAGAGAGCCAGCTTGGATTTAATGGGCCTCTCTCTGTGCTATAATGTATTTTATTTGGACTTGCATAACTTGCTCTGGTCACCGATTAAATTGTTATTGAGGTCAATCTGCTCAGTGTTCCTACACAGACCAATACAGGGCTGTCCTTCCACAGCAGGAGATAATGTTTACTGCTTTATACTGGGTTCTGGGGGGGTGGGGATAACGGTGTGTGTAACAGTCTGCCAGCATTGATCTGAAATAGCCACACTACGGACAGGCTCTGGAAATGTGGGGAATGCCAGAAGGAATTCTTTACCCATTCTCAGTTGGAAACGGGCCAAACCAGTCAGACTGGGGAGAAGCTGTTCACCTACTCTGTGTGGGGGTGAAGGGGTTCACTCAGGCATCCATCCTGCTGAGACACCAGTAAATTTATTCATATACTACAGTTGGATGAGTATTTTTCTCTCTTGTTCACACCAAGTAATGAACAATGGTATTGGCAGTTCATAAAGTTTTGCACATAGAGAACTTAGTTTTGGAAATGTTCACAACATCGTTGAACATATACAGATTCACACTGGGTAGAGACTTTTATTTTCCTTTGTTCATTCACAGGATAAGGGTGTCGCTGGCTCAGCAGCATTTACTGCCCATCCCTAATTGCCCACAGAGTAGGTATGAATCAACCCCATTTTTTGTTTATATTGATATGAATCAACACGAATGTCAGACTAGGTTAATTATCATCAAACTCAAATCCATTTGATATTCATATATTTACAATCAGTGTTCAATTCACCAGATGTAGCTGAAGGTAATGATAATCTTCAAGTGATTGTAACAGAGAAGACATATGAATACTTGTTTAGCAAATTAAAGCCTATTGTGTTTAGATAGTAATAATTTTAAACAGATTTTAAAAAGTAAGGTGACTTAAGAAGAATGGAAGAAGTTGATTGGTGGGTAGCTGATAATTTTGTTTTAATCTGAAGTTAATTTAGAATTAGTTAACAAATAAACACATGGTAGGGAATCCCAGTCCCATGGAGTGCACATCCAGTTCCATGTGGGAAAACCAGGACATTTCTTGTGTGAGCGACAACCACAAGAACACAGAGGTGACACTGGAAATGTCAGGAACATTAGTTAATCCACGGTTAAAGCACTGCACTCACTCCCACTCCCCATATTGATGTGTTCTCACCAGAGAGGGTACAGAGGAGATTGATCAGAATGTTTCCATAATTGGAGAATGCTCTGAGGAAAGGTTGGATAGGTTGGGGATGTTTTCCGAGGTGGATGAGCTGAGATTTAATTGGAGTGATAAGATGCTGAGGAATCCAGATCGAGTGGATAGGAAGGAGCTATTCATAATAGAGCAGTCAGAAGCTGGAGGCTTTAGGTTGAAACTAATTCTCAGAAAGGAGGGGAGGGGAGAATTCATTTCACGCAAAGATGGTGGGGAGCAGGAACTCATTGATGGGGTGGTAGAGGCAGTAGCCAACATTACATTAGGATAAAAGGACATGGATGTAGCTGAAATGCTGGCACATGCAGGGCTGTGGACTAAAGTCTGCAGAATGGGATCATTGCAATTTATTTGACATTTCTTCAGAATATTAAACTCAAGTCCAATTTGAGAATTTATGAATATCATCCGACCTGAATTCCAAATATCAGAATAAATTTGTCAGTAAGTAACAGCACAGATTGAGGCTATTTCGCCCATCCTGTATGTGTTGGCTGTAATAGAATGATCCAGGCTTTACAGCGTTCTTTACTCACAAATGACAGCAACAATTTCAGACTGTGAACTCTGTCCTCTATGTTGTTATCTGTTTTTTCAATGTATTTCTTTGGCAGCTGCACACTTCTTCTGTTTCCCCTGGTTTTGTTCCCAGCCCTAACTCCATTCCCCATGGCCTTGAGGGACTACCATTTCTGCTGTTTAATCTCTCTTGCCTTCACCCGTGTGACAGACTGTCTTTTTGTCCTTGTCTCGCCCCACCTTGCTCACAACCTGTTACATTTCTGATGGTTCCCAGATCTCTGTGACTTCACTGTGCCCCCTGGGTCAATGGCACGAGTTGTGAATTCTCTTCCTCATGAGAGAATCGGAAATCTTTCTGGCTGCAGTTTCCCCCAGATTTTATTTTGAAAAAAAAAACAGCATTTGCGTCAGAGTCAAGTATTTGTGTGCCTTCATCCACAATTCAGAGCACCTGCACAGATGTGCAGGTTTGCTGGACTGGACATGTTAACATGGCCTGTAGTGTGCAGGTTAGGTGGGTTGGGTTAACCATGGTAAATGTGGGGTTATGGAGGTAGGGTGGGACAGCAGGTTATTGCAGACTCAATGGACCGAATAGTCTCTGTGCGCCTCAGGGATTCTGTGATTCTAACTAGTTGTGATTGTCAGCACGTTTTCCGCTTGCAGGTTCATTCAGCTCAGGTACACATGCTGCCTTGGTGTTTCTGTGGGTGCTCACTCACTCCTTTCCTTCTGTTTTGCAGCAATTTCACACTGTACATGAGATTGAGAATGAATTTGTAAATACAAATACTCCAACTGAAACCCCTCACAGGTCAAGACCTGTTTCTGCTGCTGATACTGCTCACAGGGAACAGGAAAATAAGGGTTCAGTCATACATCTTACAAGAAGACAGAGGTTAGAAACACCAGGAAAGGCTAAACAGCTGAAAACGCTTTTCTCAAGAAAGAAGGAGGCTGAGGGACAATCTGGTACAAGTAGGAAGCTTTGTGTCTGTGTTTTCAGAGATTTGAGGTTGAAATCATTGGGTTTGAAGCATGTTTCATTGCCCCAGGTCATCAAAAGTGCTTCTAAATGTGCTTCTTTCTTTCCGTCTTTCTGAGTTAACAATCAGATGGGTAGGTCAGTATCTGAGTGTTTTCCCAAATCCCTGATTGCATCTGCCTCCCTCCACAATCTCAGGTGCCTCACCACTCACTGGGTCATGGAGAAACCCTTCCATTACAATGAGAGCTTTATTTGCTGTCACCACTCCTAGTGCTTCCACCAAATCCCCATTTCCCTTCATTAAATCCCAGCTACCTCTAGTCTACCCACATGGACATGTTGAAGAGCATGGCATGAGAATGGATTGAAACTGAGGGTTCAATAGCCAGAATGAAAGCGGAAGAAGGAAATAAACGGTGATTGTGGATCCCAGGGGATACAGACTCCAGGATTAGTCCTTTGTGGGCATTCCTGCAGGAATACAAGACAGCATTCCATGATGAGAGTTAAACCCAGGTGGCAGGAGAGGGAGCCACTGAACATTAGCAGGTTTAATTCAAACACAGAAGGCTTGTTCGGTCAGTAACAGTGTGTTAGACATGGAGGTAAAGTGAGCAGTGAGGGGAAATGTTACCACAAGCTGACGATGGATAACTTTCATTGGAACAGGACGCGGCCATTCAGCCCCTTGACTTTGCTCTGCCACTCATGATGATCATTGCAGATGCGTGACTTAACGTACAATTTTCAAAACCCTCTAATTTCATCAATAAACTCCTCTGTAACAGACAAGAGGAGTATTGGAAAACTAAACATCTGCAAATGCTGGGAAACCAGAAATAAAAACAGAAGTTGCTGGAAACATTCCGCAGATCTGGCAGCATCTGTGGAGAGTGAACCGTTCATGTCCAGTGATCAGTCAGGTGGCCAGCTGCAGCTGTCCATTCTGCCGTTTCTGTAACACTGGAACAGGTTCTGGTGCGAGGGGAATGAGATTGTCAATAACAACTGAGAAATCAGTAGGACGTACTCAATTAGAGTTAGGAATTCACTTACCCCTCCCAGCCGGGGGGGGAGGGGGGGGAGGTAAAATCAACATTTTGGCAAAAGCCCTTTTCCAACACCACTCTAATCTAGACTCTGGTTTCCAGCATCTGCGGTCCTCATGTTTGCACTGCTGGTGATTATATGTTAACTAAAAGTAAAATGGCGTAATGATGATTTTGATGGTGGGAAGGTTGCTGTGATAACATTTCTAGGTCGGAAAAATGGGGAAAAAGAACACTTCACAGCTCACAGAACGTGAACTGAAAAGCAGTTAAATCGAACCAAAGGTTCAGACAGGGAGGGAATATTTCCCTGGAGTTTGAGTAGCTGGAAAGTGATGGTGTCCGGGAATAGACAGGCTTGTGTTTTACAGAGGTTGAAAGCTTTAAAACTGTTATATTCAGACAGTTTAATTTATTTTCTTTAATTTTATTTGCTCTGCAAAACACTTTTACAACATTTTAAAACCAAAATTTACAAACCTTGTGTTAAAGATAAATGTTAAATAAAATCCATCAAACCATCCCTCACTGAAAACTGTTGTGGAGGTGCAATCTCCTGGAGAATTCCTGCCCACTTCTTCCTACCCGGATTCCATGACTATATACATACCTGGGAGATAGCAGCAGGAGGAGACCAATCAGCCTTTCAATCCTGCTCCACCATTCAATGGGAAACAGCTGACCATCCAGCTCAGTCTCCTGTTCCTGCTGTGATCCAATCCCCTTTCATGACTTTACCTCGAAGAACTATATCCAAGTCCTCCTTTGGTTTCACTGCCTTTTGCTCCAGTGGCATTGCGGTGTTACTGTGTGGGTGTAGGTGGGGGTAATGTGATGATGCTGCCTCCTGGAGGATGCACTCAGCGTCCCTCATCATCCTGCAGTAACATCAACCAGGTTTCAGCAACTAGAGATAGAAACCATTTCCAGGATATGGGCATCACTGGCTCAGCCAGCATTTATTCCCCATCTCGAGTTACCCTTGAGAAGATGGTAGTGAGCTGCTGTCTTGAACCATTCACAGTCCATTTGGCACAGAGAGACTGACAATGCTGTGAGGACAATGTGCAGGATTTTGGCCGAGTGATTCTCTATCTTTGCTTCTTCAAATGCTGGTTAACTTAATCACGGTCTGCACATGATTTTGAGATTTCAGTCTGCAAATCTTCACCATCTAGCACCTGTATAAAGGAATATGTACAGATTTGAAATTCAGAACAGACAATTCTAGTTTCTCTGGAATATTTTTCCCCTTTCTTCCCCCGAAGCTGTAACCTTCCAACCCACTTACTCTCTCCCACCGTTCTGACTCTGCTACCCACTAATGCACACCCTCCCCATTCTCATGGAGTAACTGATAAACAGATCCATGCCACCACTTCCCATCCTCGTTAGACTCTGCACTCTTTCTGGGTTCACTTCCTTTTCCTTCAGTTGCTGCAAGTCAATAATGTAACAGCAAAATGAAACAAAAATGAAACAAAAAGGGAGGTGGCAGATCCTGGGCAGAAGAGGAACCTTCAGTCTGGGAGAATGGGTCAGATATTTCTTTGTTCCCCATTAGTTGATTCCCACCATTACAATGAATTGGGAATGGAGAGTGGTCCTACATGGGTGTAGTGACACTTTGACCCCCCCCCCCCAAAGATCAATACTATAAGCAGATGTATTCCTCCTCCAGCCAATCACAGCATGAAATACTTTCCGCAAAGTATAACTACCCAAAGCACATGCTCCAAAACCCGCCCACATTCTGTACATGTACAATGCTGGGCTTCCCCGCACACGTGGAGTCCCTGCTTCAGGGATTGTGGGAGCTGTAGCCCCATGAAGCCTCAGGAGCCCTGTCTCTGGAAAGTGAATGAAAAGTGTGGACTGGAAGGTGTTGTGTATAGGATCCCCATTCAGACACACAGAACATATGGACTGCTGTTGGGTTTTACTGAGCCACCTGCTTCCACAACCTGATTTCTGATGTAAGGAATATAGATTCACCAACTGGGGCGTGGGATGGTTAATAGGAGGAGCAGATTTAAAGCAGAGGTGGCTCAATGGTTAGCATTGCTGACTCACAGCGTCAGGGACCTGGATTTAATTCTAGGTTTAGGAGACTGTGTGGAGTTTACACGTTCTCCTTGTGTCTGTGTAGGTTTCCTCTTGGTGGTCTAGTTTCATCCCATAGTCCAAAGATGTGCAGGTTAGTTGGATTGGCTATGCTAAATTCCCAGTATCCATGCCTGTGCAGGTTAAGCCATTAACCATGGGAAATACAGGGAATGGGTGAGTCTGAATGGGATGCTCATTATAAGGTTGGTGTGGACTCCATGGACGGTTATCCTGTTTCTGCACTGTAGGGATTCTATTCTATTCTCATGAAGAAGAATGTACCTAGCTCAATGTGCTGTGAATCTGTGGAATTCCCGATTTAAAATGCAGTGGATGCCAGGACAATGAGCAAATTTACTGAAGAGATACAGATGTTGAATTTGCAATGAGATGAAGGGTGAGAGAGAGCAGGTGGGAAAATCCAGCTGAGACCGAGGTGAGCTCAATCATCACCGTATTAAATGGTGGGGCTGGTTCGAAGGGCTGCATTGCCTCTCCTGTGCCCAGTGCTTATCTTCTTACGGTAGTAACTGGAATGCTGAATCCAAAACTCACCACCTTCACCAAAGGAGATTTTCGGAAAAAGCAGGGTAATCAGGTGGATTAGAGTTTCAATCTTAGATACTGAGGAAGATTGTGGGAGATAATGATTTTGCAATTTTAAACTGAGGTGAGTTAAAAATCACACAACAACAGGTTATAGTCTAACAGGTTTAATTGGATCATGATGAAGGAGCAATGCTCCGAAAGCTATTAAACCTGAGGGACTATAACTTGGTGTTGTGAGATTTTTAACTTGGTACACCCCAGTCCAACACCGGCATCTCCAAATCATGTAAATTGAGGGGAGACAGTGATTTATGATTTTAGACTGTGTAGTACACTCACACCGTCCAGAATACTCTGTTGTGAATATCTATCCTGTACTTTATTACAAAGCCAAGGTCGCTGACAATGAAAACCAGAACACCCAGGTAACGTCATCTCACCTCGTAATCTGATAAAAGACTTGTGATAAATCTGGTTGAATTTAGAATACAGTTGGAAAGCGGGAAGACTAAATCCAATCCCAAGATTCTGTGCTTAAACAAAGGAGACTACAATCGGATGAGGCAGGAGTTGGCTAATGTAGACTGGAAACAAAGACTTTCAGGTGGGACAGTTGACAGATGGTGGAGGAATATCAAAGAATTTTCCAAACTGCTCAGCAAGAGTATATATCAGCGAAAAGGAAGGACTGTAGGAAAATGAGTAATCTGCCATGGGTGGCTAAGGAAATAAGGGAGTCTATCAAATTGAAATAGAAAGCATACAAATTGGCAAAGACCACGGAGAAACTAGGAGATTAGAAAAACTTTAAAGATCAACAGAAAGCTAGATGGGATTCGGGGAGAAAAGTGATGAGTACTTACCCCCAGGGCCGGAATAGCAGTTTACACTGCTAGAGGGGAACCTATTGTGTGGGGAACATATGGCCTCTGTAATTGTTGAAGCACATAACTGTTACCATAGAGATAATCCTGATCAAGTTAAAAATCACAGCACACTCCAAAAGCTTGTACTTCCAAATAAACCAGTTGGAATATAACCTGGTGATGTGTGGTTTTTAACTTTGCCCACCCTGCTCCAACACCGGCTCTTCCACATCAGAATCCTGACAGACAGCCTCACTGAAACTGAAGCATCTGTCAGATACCTGACTGAGCCATAGGGGTGTGGGGGGAGGGGTATGTGGTTTAACCACAAAGTGCTGAACTGAACTAGACTTTCTAACTGACCGTTGCCATGGAGATAATACTGAGAGGCAGTCTCTACTCAAAGTCCCAAACCACAAAGGTATAAGAATGGGAGCTTTACATTGGACAGGCGGGGAGTTACCTGATGTAGCCTGGAGGTGTTTTGCGTGTACACTATTCAGGTAACTGCCATGTCTCATCAATAAAGACTCAAAGAAGACCTCTCAGAGTTCTGTACCTAGTTATTCCTATCCAGCAGGGTTCAGGAATATGAGTACACAGCAGTCAGTTTTCACAGTGGAGGATACGAAGAACATGCCAGTAACTGATAAGGAGACTGAGGAAGGTGAGGACCTTGAAACAACCATTATCATTAAAGAGTTAGAGTTGGGCAAGCTAATGGAGCTAAAGGTAGACACGTCTCTCTGCACTGATGGAATATATCCCAGGGTGCTACCAGAGATAGCGGGAGAAATAGTAAATATACTTGGAGTCAGAGTCCTGCAGCAGAGACAGGCCCTTTGGCCCAAACTGGCCCATGTCAGCCAGAATGTCCATCCATTTCCCTGCACTTGGCCCATATGCTTCTGACCCTTTGCTATCCATGTATTTGTCCACATGTCTTTTACATGTTGTTAATGTATCTACCTCAACTACTTCCACTGGCAGCTCAGTCCATATACATACCACCCTCTGTGTAAAACAGTTGCCCCTCGGTTCCCTTTCATAATTTCTCTTCTAACTTTAAACTGATGCCTTCCAGTCCTTGATTCCCTGGGCAAAAGACTGAGTGCATTCACCTTACCCAAGCCTCCCATGATCTTATACACTTCCAGAAAACATCTCCCCTCTGTTTCCACTGCTCTAAACAAAAAAAAATCCTCGCTTGTCCAACCACTCCCAACTCAGACACCTGAGCCCTGGCAAAAATCCTTGTAAATTTCTTCTGCACCTTTTACAGTTTAATAACTGAAACCAACACTGCATTCACCACAATTCCAGTGTTTCCCCACAGCATTGGAACCAACGTGACAAGGCCAATGGATTACAAACCATGATCGATAATTAACTGCTTTACAACAATGCCGTTTTCATAGCATTTTCCATGCTGCAGGTATCCTTGTGTCTTTCTGGTTGCACGATTAATTCAAAACTTGTCCTCATACAAATAAAATCTGTAGCTTAATTGTTCCTGGGAAATGTGCCATGTTTTTTCAGACTTCTAAAAACAAATGAAATCTCTCTCCACAGTCACCACACTAACATGGACTTGGCTGTGTCTCGGTACTTTTTTCCAGACACACCAGTATGTGAAATATTCGCCCACGGACAGAATACACACCTTTCCATCCACATGAAAAGGCCAATGATATTCAGTTCGGCACTTGAATTTCTCATCCGCCCTTTCAGAACCCTACAATAGAGAAAACAGGTCAGCACCATTAACACAGGATGAAAATTCATAAGACAATTATAGTATTACATTGTAGTTTCTTTGTTCCCCCAAAGCTTTAAATCTCAGTCTCACAATTTCTCTCTTCTGTGAACTGAAATCCAAACCAATCGCCTCACTCCTTCCCTCCACACCCAGTTCTCACACTGAATGGGGGGGGTGGTGGGAATGGGGGGGGAATGAATGGGGGAAGTGGGAGGGAATGGGGGGGTGGGAATGGGGGGGTGAGAGGGAGGGAATGGGGGGGTGGGAATGGGAGGTGTGGGAGGGAGGGAATGGGGGCGTGGGAATGGGGGCGTGGGAGGGAGGGAATGGGGGGTGGGAATGGGGGGGTGGGAGGGAGGGAATGGGGGGGTGGGAATGGGGGGGTGGGAGGGAGGGAATGGGGGGGTGGGAATGGGGGGCTGGGAGGGAGGAATGGGGGTGGGAATGGGGGGTGGGAGGGAGGGAATTGGGGGTGGGAATGGGGGGGTGGGAAGGAGGGAATGGGGGTGGGAATGGGGGGGTGGGAGGGAGGGAATGGAGGGGTGGGAATGGGCAGGTGGGAATGGTGGGAGGGAGGGAATGGGGGTGTGGGAATGGGAGGAGGGAGGGTTTCTATCCTTGTTGCAGTTGGAGGTGTGGGTTTCAAAGGCAGAGGTGCGGGAAGTGGAGGAGATACATTGGATGGTATTGACCACATGGGAGGGGAAATTGCAGTCCTTGAAATACGAGGCCATTTGGTATGTTCTGGCCTCACTGGAACACTGCAGTAAGCATGAGACAGAGATGTTGGCCAGGGAACAGGCTCGTGTGTTAAAGTGGCAGGCAGCTGGAAGCTCGGCGTCTGTTTTTCCAGCAGAACGTCGATCATCAATCACCATTTCCGCCACCTCCACTGAGATGCTGCCAGACACAGGTTCCTGTCCCCTCCATTAGCAGCTGTGCACCCTCCCAGCCAGATCGTAATCCACTCCTTTATCTTTCCAAATGTTCCAGTCTCTCTTTGGGTTCTGTCCCTCCCTATTACTTACTCTTTAACCCCTATCTCATTCCGTGCAAAGATCGGCAGGTCAGTTGAATTGGCCAAACTATATTTCCCATAATGCTCAGGGATGTGGTAGGTTAGGTGCATTAGTCAGGAGAAATATACAGTAATAGGATAGGGGAATGGGTCTAGGTGGGATACCATTTGGAGGGACGCTGTGGAACTTTTGGGCCGAATGGCCTGTTTCCACACTGTCAGGATTCTAATTTTCTCAGCTCCCATCGGTTCTGAGGAAGGGCCACTGGACAGATTTCTGTCCCCAGATGCTGCTAGACCTGCTCAGCTTTCCCAGCACCTTCTGCTTGTTGTTCCTGATTGACACCAACCATACACCTTCCGGGTTTGACTCAGACAGGGGGAGGATCCCACCACTGACCTCACAATGGGGTCCAGCTGATTGATTGCAGCTTCGGACCAATAGGAAAAGGCGGTGGGACTGGTGGACGAAGTGGAACCAGCTGGTCATCCAAACAATGGGAGTGAATGAGGGACGTGGCCAGTGGGATGACACATTACCAGTAACTCTGCCGATGCAGTGCCATGTGACTCGGCCGTTGGTGAATGTGGGGGATGCAAACAGGGAAGGGGAGAGTGGCCTTGGAGACAGGGAGATGATGAATCACTTTAGACTGGGAAGTTTTAATTACACTCTGTGCAGTTCGTAAATCTGAATTAGAAACTCTTAATCCCGCGTTTGCAGCAGATGGGAAAATGGCTGCGGCCCTCAGGTAGTGATAGGTCCTGGGATATGGCCGCCATCTTTATTCGGGGCAAGGTACAGTGAGGCGCATGGACATGTCCTCTTCCTAGGATTGGGGGGGGGAGGGGGTGTACGATTTAAAGAGAGGCATTTACACATCAAGCATTTACCAAGAGAAAAGTATGTCTTTATATTCTTCCTGCACTGACTGGGTTATGTTTTGTGAACTCATTTCATAGGATATTAAATCAGAATAATTGAGGCTGGATCTCAAAAGCAAGTTTTTACAGTCAGTGGAGTCATCAGGATCTGAATATCACTGGCATTTAACTGTGGAAGGAGAAAGGTTTGTCTGTTCTGTTTGTGGGAAAATATCTCCAATATTTTTGTTAAGCAGAAAGATGTACAAATTCGTGGTTGGATCACCCTCTGGGTGTGTGCTCTGTTCTGGGCCCTGCAGCTGAGGTAGGAGATATTGGCCTGAGAGGGAGCACAGATTTATCCAAATTACACCTCGTCTCTTTGTAAGAACTCTCAGATTTAGACCCAATCACCCACGTCATGATGTTAACCTGTAAACTTCATATTTTCAATTAGCTGCAAACTTCCCATTAAAAGTCCTTTTGGACTCAAATTCCAGTACCTTTTCAGGTGGAATGTTCCAGCTTCTGACAACTGTCTGTTCATTCAGAAACTGCTGAGGTCTATGTTAACTCTGGGATTACAAAGGGCTGAATTGAAAGATGAGGTGCTGTCCCTGAGCTCCCATTGAGATGCATTGGAACAGGACAGGAGGTTGAGGGCAGTGTAGGTGTGAGCAGACAATGAAAATGACAGGGCTGCATTGTGAGGCTGCTAGCACAATGAGTGTTTTGTAGTTGGGTGTAAACAGACTGATGTGAGACAGTGAGAAGGTAAAGCTGAAACTCAGTTTTAGTTCAGGCTGTTCAGAAATTCACATGGTCCCAATGGGAACAGCCAGCTTTTAAGTGATACCTGCGGAGTATTTGTTAATAGTTTTTAAAGTAGTTTTCCTGAGGGCAGTTGAGAGTTAACCACATTGCTGTGTGTCTGGAGTCACATGTAGGCCAGACCAGGTGAGGATGACCGTTTCCTTCCCTACAGGACATTAGTGAACCAGATAGGTTTCTCACAATTGACATTAGTTTCATGGTCATCATTCGTCTTTTCATTCTAGATTGTATTGAATCCCGATGCCACCACCAGCCATGTGGGGATTCTAACCCTAATCCTCGGAACATTGCACATGTCACTCATCTGGCAGGAATACCATTAAGCCATTGCCTCCCTTTTTAGCAATGTTTAAAAGAAAGTTCCATCATTCTACGTGTACAATGTGAGATAAAAAACTGCAATGTCCATGTGTCAGCTCTCCAAAAGGTCAATCAACAGAAATTTGTTTGGAGGTGAAAAATTTAACTTTCTTGTGGGGGGGGGGGGGGTTATTAAACAAAAATGAATCCAAATAAAAATCTTATGCCACGGACATGTAAGTTATGAAGCCGGAGGGGGATTACAGAGACAGGGAGGGTTGTGGGGCCAGAGGGGGATTGTTGTCCAAACATCCCGTGTGTGGGCGGCACGGTGGCACAGTGGTTAGCACTGCTGCCTCACAGCGCCTGTAGACCCGGGTTCAATTCCCGACTCAGGCGACTGACTGTGTGGAGTTTGCACGTTCTCCCCGTGTCTGCGTGGGTTTCCTCCGGGTGCTCCGGTTTCCTCCCACAGTCCAAAGATGTGCGGGTCAGATGAATTGGCCAAGCTAAATTGCCCGTAGTGTTAGGTAAGGGGTAAATGTAGGGGTATGGGTGGGTTGCGCTTCGGCGGGTCGGTGTGGACTTGTTGGGCCGAAGGGCCTGTTTCCACACTGTAAGTCTAATCTAATCTAATCACTGTGGTGTACATGGACCGCAGCATTTCAGGGAGGCGGTTAACCACCATTTTCTCCAAGACAAGTAAAGGTGGCCAATAAATACTGATCTGGGCAGCAAAGGCAACCCCCAGTGATTAAAACCAAGCAGTGACCTCTCTGAGCTGACTTGCTGTGAAGTTAAAAGCCTCTCTGGAAATGGAGTGGGCAGAGAATAGAAACAGAGACATTTCACAGCTGGCCTCAGAGAGAACTCACCCTTGGAAGTACTCAGAGCTGGGGATAAGCTCAGTGAGTTTCAGTCTCTTCAAATATCAATCTTAGTCGGTTTTATTTTATTAAATCTACAATAGTGAGTAAGGTGAGGATTTCTTTTTAATGTCTTACGGTCTCTTGATTAAATGTTTAAGATATGAACCGTAAGCATTAAGTTATTCTCGGGCAATATTTTTCGAGCAGTAAGACTGTGCCTTTGTCTTGGTCTGTAGATTGTTAAGGCAGAGAGATGGCCTGTTGGAGAGTGGCGTGCTGTTCCTGGCGGATGTGGGAGATTAGGGAGATCCTGATGATTGTCTGCAGCAAGTGTAATTGCAAGTCCGATTGGATCACATGGATTGGTGGAGGAGTGATGAAAGGCAGTGAGGAATTGACAGGAGCTGGGGAATGTGTTAGGTGGCAGTCTCAGGAATGCAGGATACTGCAGATACAATCAGATAGATGGGTTACCGCCAGGAAAGCTAGGAGGGGTAGGTAGGTACTGCAGGAGTCTCCTGTGGCTATCCCCATCTCAGACAAGTATACTGTTTTGGAAAATGTAGGTGGTAATAGACTTTCAGGGAAAAGTAGCACTGACAGTCACGTTACTGGTACTGAGACTGGTTTCTAACATTATGTGAGGTATATCCAGTTCCACACGATCGATGGTGATAGGGGGCTCTCTAGTCAGGGGCACAGTCTGCTGTTTCTGCAGCTGACAGTGAGATATCAGAATGGAGTGGTGTCTCCCTGGTGCCAATGTCAAGGATGTCTCAGAGGGAGCACAATATTCTCAAAAGAGAAAATAACCAGTGGGAGGACATTGTACGTTGGTACCAATGGCATAGGAAGGGGAAAGTATGGAGTCCTGAGGAGCAGGGAGATTTGCTAGTGCCACTCGGGAGGCATTAAACCAGTGAGGGAGTCGGGGTAATCCTAAAGAGATAAGTGAGAAAAGAGGTGAGTCTGAGGCTGGTACTGTTCACCAGTCAGACTGTCAAGGCAGGCAAGAGCAAGCCACCGAATGAGGTGCGACGGACCAGTTGCACTACATTTATTTCAGTGCAAGAAACCTGACAGGTCAGGCAGGTGGGCTCAAGGTATGGTTTTGAACATGGCACTGGGATATTACAGCAATTACAGAGGCATCACTCAGAGATGGATAGGACTAGCAGCTTAATGTTCCTGGGTATAGATGCTATAGCAAAGATAGAAAGGGGGCAACAGAGCAGGGGGAGAGTTTTTTTTTATTAGGGATAACATTATGGCTGGGCTTCCGGAGGATATTCCTGGGAGTACATCCAGGCAAGTTATTTGGTTGGTACTGAGAAATAAGAAAGGGATGACCATCTTACTGGGATTGTATTATAGACTCTCCCAATAGTCAGTGGGGAATTGAGACACAATTTTACCAGGAGACCTCAGTTATCTGTAAGAATAATATGGATGCAATGATGAGGGGTTTTAACTTTACCAACATGGCCTCGGAGTGCTGTAGTGTTAAGGGCTTGGATGGAAATGTATTTGTTCAGTGTGTACGAGAACATTTCAAATTCAGTTTGTAGGATGTACCTACTAGAGAAGGAACAAAATCTGACCTGTTTCTTTATTCATTCACAGGATGAGGCGGTCACTGGCTCGGCTAGCATTTATTGCTGCGTTTACACAGAGGGCAGTTAAGAGTCAACCATGTTGCTATAGGTCTGGAGTCACATGCAGAGCAGACCAGATAAGGATGGCATTTTCCTTACCTAAAGGTCATGAGTGAACTACATTGGTTTTTCCAACAATTGACAATTGATTCCTTGTCGTCACTAGATTATTTTTTCCAGATATTTATTGAATTCACGTTCCAAAATCTGCAGTGATGGGATTCAAACCCGGGTCCCCAGAACGTTATCTGGGTCTCTGAATTAACTGTGTAGCGATAATTTCACTCTGTCATCACTGCCACTTAGGAAATGAGGCAGGGTGAGTGACTGAGGTATCAGTGGGGCAGCGCATCAGCACCAAAGATCCCACAGTATTGTAGCTCAGTGGTTAGCGCTGCTTCCTCAGCACCAGAGACCTGGGTTTGATTCCAGCCTCAGGCGACTGCCTGTGTTCAAGTTGGCACATTCTCCCCAGTGTCTGTGAGGGTTTCCTTCGGGTGTTCCAGTTTCCTCCCACAGTCCAAAGATGTGTAGGTTAGTTGGATGAACCACGTTAAATTTCCCATAGTGTTCAGATGCAGTATATGAGGTTTTGGGATGTGCAGGCAAATCTCTGCCTGATGTGAAAAGATCCTTTTGTGGTCTTGGACAGAGGTCAGAGGGAGGTGTGGCAGCACATTTTACATTTCCCATGGCGGCAAGAGAGGGTCAATGGTGTGGAGCATGGGTTGGTGGGAGGGTGTGGACCGAACATGGGAGGTGCAGAGGGAATGGTCTCTGCAGAACACAGATAGGGTTGGGGAGGGAAATATGTCTCTGGTGGTGGGGTCTGACTAAGGTAGCAGAAATAACATAGGTTAATGTGCTGTATCTGGAGATTAGTGGGGTGGAAGGTGAAGACCGCAGTGTTATATTCTTTATTGTGGCTGGAGGGGTGGGGTAAAGGCGGAAGTGCGGGAAGTGGAAGGTATGTGTTGGAGGGCATTGTTGATCAAGTCGGAAGAAAATTACGGTCCTTGAAGTAGGCCTTTCTGGGATGTCCTGGAATAGAATCCAAAGATATTAAACAAATATATCACAGACAAAAGATTAACTGGACCAGAGAATAGGACCCCTTTAAGGTCGTCAAGACTGTCTATGGAACCACAGGGGGTGCAAAAGATATGCAAATATTTTGCTTCATTTTTACTGGAGAAGTATATGGAAGCTCGAGATTTGGAGAAATAAACAGTGATAACTTGAAAAGTATCCAAGTTACAGAGGAGGTGGTACTGGATGTCTTAAATCGCATCAAGTTGGATAAAGCCCTGGAACCTGATCAGGTGTATCCTGGAACTTTCTGGAAATCAAGGAAGTGATTGTTGGGCCTCTCCTGAGGTATTTGTATCAGTGATAGTGACAGGTGAGGTGCCATTATTTTAAAAAGGTGGTAAGGATGGAACAAGAGAACAATGAGCCTGAAGTCAGGCAGGCAAGTTGTTGGAAGGGGTTCTGAGGGACAGATATCCATCTATTTGGAATGGTAAGGAATGATCAGGGAGAGTCAATGTGGCTTTGTACATGCACAATTGTGTCTCACTAACTTGAGTGAGTGTTTTGAAGTGACAAAGAAAATTGATGAAGCCAGGCGGTGAACGTTTTTTATATGGACATTCAACAAGGTTCCACAAAGCAGACTGGTTAGCAAGGTTACATAACATGGAATGCAGGGAGAGCAAGCCATTACAAAACTACCTTGAAGGTAGGAGACAGAGGATGATGGAGAGTTGCTTTGCGGAGTGGAAGCCTGTGAGCAGCAATGTGCTGCAGGAATGGATAATGGGCCCTTAAATAAATGAATTGGATGTGAATATAGGAAGTATGGTCAGTAGGTTTACAGAAGACACCAAAATTGGAGGTGTAGTGGACAGTGAAGAAGGTTAGTTCAGAATACAACAGGATCTTGATCAGATGGACCATTGAAGCAAGGAATGGCAGACGGAGTCCAATTTAGATAAATGTGAGCTGTTGTATTTTGGAAAGGCAAATCAGGGCAGGACTTATACCTTAATGGTAAAGTCCTGGGGAACATTGCTGAACAAAGAGACCTTGGAGTGCAGGTTCATAGTTCCTTGAAAGAAGAGTCACAGGTAGGCAGGGGAGTGAATGCAGCATTTGGTACGCTCTCCGTCATTGGTCAATGCATTGAATGCTACTGTTGTGATGTCATACCGTGGCTTGACAGGATATTGATTAAGGCCCTTCTAGAATTCTGTTTTCAGTTCCAATCTCCCTATTATTGGAATAATGTTGAGAAACTTGAAAGGGTTCAGAAAATATTTGCAAGGATTTTGCCAGGGTTGGACGGCTTGAGCTATTGGCAAAGGCTGAATAGGCTGTGACTATTTTTTCCCTGGACAGTTGGAGGCTGAGAGGTGATCTTATAAAATCATGAAGAGCATGGATAAGGTGAGCAGTCAGGGACTTTTTCACAAGTTCGGTGGGTCCAGAACTAGAGAGTACAGGCATAAGGTGAGAGGGAAAAGATTTAAAAGGGATTTAAGGGGCATCTTATTTATTTTGAGGGCATTACAAGTATGAAATGAACTGCCAGAGGAAGAGGTTGAGGCGAGTACAATTGCAGCATTTAAAAGGCACCTGATTGGGTACATGAAGAGGGAGGATTTAGAGGGATAAGGGTGAACCACTGGCAAATGGGACTCCATTAACGCTCTCCGTTATTGGTCAATGCATTGAATACAGAAGCTAGGATGTCATATTGTGGCTGGATAGGACGTTGATTTAGCCACTTCTGGAATTCTGTTTTCAGTTTGAATTTCCCTGTTCTGGGAAGGATGTTATGAAACTTGAAAAGGTTTGGACAAGATTTACAAAAACGTTGCCAGGATTGGAGGATTTGGGCTACAGGGAGAGGCTGAATAGGCTGGGGCTATTTTCTCTAGAGAGTCAAAGACTGAGAGGTGACTTGATGGAGATTTATAAAATCATGAGGGGCGTGGATAAGGTGAGCAGCTGGCGTCCTTTTTCCTCGGGTTAGGTGGGTCCAAAACTAGAGCAAATGGCTTTAAGTTGAGAGGGCAAAGATTTAAAAGGGATCAAGCTGAGTGTGGTGTATGTATGGGAGGGGCTACCAGATGAAGTAGTGGAGGCTGATAAAATCACAACATTTAAAAGGCTTCCAGTTGGGTACATGAATAGGAAGGGTTTTGATGGATAAGGCCAATAGATGGTAAATGGGAATCCATTAGTTTAGGATTCCTCGTTGGCATGGACGAATTGGACTTAAGGTCTGTGTCTTTGATCTTAATAAATTAAGATGCATTCCTCACTTTTGTGGAGAGCT
This sequence comes from Hemiscyllium ocellatum, assembly GCF_020745735.1. Lineage (NCBI taxonomy): Eukaryota > Metazoa > Chordata > Chondrichthyes > Orectolobiformes > Hemiscylliidae > Hemiscyllium > Hemiscyllium ocellatum. Next base: position 7,756 of record NC_083415.1, on the reverse strand, counting down.
AGCTGAAGCACAGATAATTATCCTTGGAGCTGAGAAGGTGAAGCAGTGATTTCGACCTGGTGCAGATTTGGTTCCAAGGTCTTGAATTTGCAGACAGAGAGAGGAATTGTTAACACTGTCACAATTTTTAGTAACTACTTTCAAGTAATTGGCAAATAATACAAGGTGAAAATGTGAACACTATTTTCCTCAGTACGTTCTGAGCATCTGGAACAGTCTGAATGACACAGATTCAGCAGGTGTTCTGAAACAGACTTGGAATTTTACTTTTTAAGGAAAGATTTGGGAGGCTGTGGGCATATGGGAGGGGACTTGGGACAGATTTGCAGCATCTCCAGAGGGAGAGAGTATAGCCCCAATGGGCTGAATAGCCCCCAGCCCCTGTGCTCTGTGCTCTGTGATACTGCCCCATTCACTGTGAATGATGAAGCTCATCTCAGGGCAGAGAGAGGAAGGAGCTAACCACTCACCTCTCAATCGACACCGGCTTAATTAATGGCAGCTCCAGACCAATAGGAGGAGAGGCTGTGAGATCCTGCAGACAATGAGAGTGAGTGAGGGATATGGCCAGCAAGACAACACCTGTCCATTAGCTGTGCAGGTGCAGTGTCACTGTTTGGGGTTGGGAGAGACAGCAGAGACTGGGATAGAGGCTGTTGGACCTGAATTACAAACTCCTGGTAAATTAAAACCAAAAGAACTACGGATGCTGTAAATCAGAAACAACAACCAGGAGGTTCTGGAAAAGCTCAGCAGGTCTGGCAGTATCTGTGATGAGAAATCAGAGTGACCATTTCAGATCTGGTGTCCCTTCCACAGAGCAGATGTTACTGAGGAGAAAAAAGGGTCAGTTTATGTGCAGAAGACATTGTGGGGGGAGGATATACGGAGTAAAGGATAGTTGGGGATAGAGTGAGAAGTACAGTTGGATAAAGGATAACGATCTGGCTGGGGGAGGGTGATTAGCTGTTAATGGAGACTGTTCGTGGCTGACCATAGGTAGTGTGTAATAGCAGGCTGTGAGAACACACTGGTGTGTGGGGTAGGGGGCTACGACATGAGGTTGTTAACCTATGGTTAGCCACTAACTGTCTCCATTGTAAGCTGTTGCCCACCTATATCATTCCACAATTGGAGCTGCTGAGGACACACACCTTTGGAATATCCTCCCTAACCCCCTCTGTCCGCCTTAAAGATGTATCTAAAAATCGTTCTCTTTAATCAACGTGTCCATCATTCATGAAGCATTTTAGGAGATTTGTCAATGTGAAAGGCTCCATACAATGCAGGTAATTGTTGTTTAATGTCTGACATTAGGAGAAACAGGTATGACCCCTCTCTCTCGGACACTTGATGAACAGCAGCAAAAGCAGGAAGTACTGAGCATGCTCCAGCCCACAATGGGCCTCCGATTATTGATGTCAGCGCAGGACAAATAAGAGTGGGGGGGGGAAACGAGGCTGGAGGACCAGGATGTGCCCGTTGGTCCTTCAACCAATCGGAGTGAATGAGGGGCGGGACAATACTCAACCACGTGATAAACTTCACTGACAGCACAGTGTTGATGTGACTAAGCTATTGGAAATGTGTGAAGGTGCAGGGCAGGGGGAAGGAAAAACATATTGACCAGGAAGAGAAGGGGTGGGGTGGGGTGGGGTGGTGTGGTGTGGACAGGACTGTGGTGTGGTGTGGTGTGGTGTGGTGTGTACAGTGGAGTGGTGTGGTGTGGTGTGTACAGTGGAGTGGAGTACAGTGGAGTGGTGTGGTGTGGTGTGTACAGTGGAGTGGAGTACAGTGGAGTGGTGTGGTGTGGTGTGTACAGTGGAGTGGAGTACAGTGGAGTGGTGTGGTGTGGTGTGGTGTGGTGTGGACAGGACTGTGGTGTGGTGTGGTGTGGTGTGGTGTGGTGTGGTGTGGACAGGACTGTGGTGTGGTGTGGTGTGGTGTGTACAGTGGAGTGGTGTGGTGTGGTGTGGACAGTGGAGTGGAGTACAGTGGAGTGGTGTGGTGTGGTGTGGACAGTGGAGTGGAGTACAGTGGAGTGGAGTGGAGTGGTGTGGTGTGGTGTGGACAGTGGAGTGGAGTACAGTGGAGTGGTGTGGTGTGGACAGGATTGTGGTGTGGTGTGGTGTGGTGTGGTGTGTACAGGACTGTGGTGTGGTGTGGTGTGTACAGTGGAGTGGAGTACTGTGGTGTGGTGTGGTGTGTACAGTGGAGTGGAGTACAGTGGAGTGGTGTGGTGTGTACAGTGGAGTGGAGTACAGTGGAGTGGTGTGGTGTGGTGTGTACAGTGGAGTGGAGTACAGTGGAGTGGTGTGGTGTGGTGTGTACAGTGGAGTGGAGTGGTGTGGTGTGGTGTGGTGTGTACAGTGGTGTGGTGTGGTGTGTACAGTGGAGTGGTGTGGTGTGGTGTGTACAGTGGAGTGGAGTGGTGTGGTGTGTACAGTGGAGTGGAGTACAGTGGAGTGGTGTGGTGTGGTGTGTACAGAGGAGTGGAGTACAGTGGAGTGGTGTGGTGTGGTGTGTACAGTGGAGTGGTGTGGTGTGTACAGTGGAGTGGTGTGGTGTGTACAGTGGAGTGGTGTGGTGTGTACAGTGGAGTGGAGTGGTGTGGTGTGGTGTGTACAGTGGAGTGGTGTGGTGTGGTGTGTACAGTGGAGTAGAGCGGTGTGGTGTGTACAGTGGAGTGGAGTGGAGTACAGTGGAGTGGTGTGGTGTGGTGTGTACAGTGGTGTGGTGTGGTGTGTACAGTGGAGTGGTGTGGTGTGTACAGTGGAGTGGTGTGGTGTGTACAGTGGAGTGGTGTGGTGTGTACAGTGGAGTGGTGTGGTGTGGTGTGTACAGTGGAGTGGTGTGGTGTGTACAGTGGAGTGGAGTGGAGTGGTGTGGTGTGGTGTGTACAGTGGAGTGGAGTACAGTGGAGTGGTGTGGTGTGTACAGTGGAGTGGAGTACAGTGGAGTGGAGTGGTGTGGTGTGTACAGTGGTGTGGTGTGGTGTGTACAGTGGAGTGGTGTGTACAGTGGAGTGGAGTGGTGTGGTGTGTACAGTGGAGTGGAGTGGAGTACAGTGGAGTGGTGTGGTGTGGTGTGTACAGTGGAGTGGTGTGGTGTGTACAGTGGAGTGGTGTGGTGTGTACAGTGGAGTGGAGTGGTGTGGTGTGGTGTGTACAGTGGAGTGGTGTGGTGTGGTGTGTAGAGTGGAGTGGTGTGGTGTGGTGTGTACAGTGGAGTGGAGTACAGTGGAGTGGTGTGGTGTGTACAGTGGAGTGGAGTACAGTGGAGTGGTGTGGTGTGTACAGTGGAGTGGAGTGGTGTGGTGTGTACAGTGGAGTGGTGTGGTGTGGTGTGTACAGTGGAGTGGAGTACAGTGGAGTGGTGTGGTGTGTACAGTGGAGTGGAGTACAGTGGAGTGGTGTGGTGTGGTGTGTACAGTGGAGTGGTGTGGTGTGTACAGTGGAGTGGTGTGGTGTGGTGTGTACAGTGGAGTGGAGTGGTGTGGTGTGTACAGTGGAGTGGAGTGGAGTGGAGTACAGTGGAGTGGAGTGGAGTACAGTGGAGTGGAGTGGAGTACAGTGGAGTGGTGTGGTGTGGTGTGTACAGTGGAGTGGTGTGGTGTGTACAGTGGAGTGGAGTGGTGTGGTGTGGTGTGTACAGTGGAGTGGAGTGGTGTGTACAGTGGAGTGGTGTGGTGTGTACAGTGGAGTGGAGTGGTGTGGTGTGTACAGTGGAGTGGAGTGGTGTGGTGTGTACAGTGGAGTGGAGTACAGTGGTGTGGTGTGGTGTGTACAGTGGAGTGGAGTACAGTGGAGTGGTGTGGTGTGGTGTGTACAGTGGAGTGGTGTGGTGTGTACAGTGGAGTGGAGTACAGTGGAGTGGTGTGGTGTGTACAGTGGAGTACAGTGGAGTGGAGTGGTGTGGTGTGTACAGTGGAGTGGTGTGGTGTGTACAGTGGAGTGGTGTGGTGTGTACAGTGGAGTGGAGTGGTGTGGTGTGTACAGTGGAGTGGTGTGGTGTGGTGTGTACAGTGGAGTGGTGTGGTGTGTACAGTGGAGTGGAGTGGTGTGGTGTGGTGTGTACAGTGGAGTGGTGTGTACAGTGGAGTGGAGTGGTGTGGTGTGTACAGTGGAGTGGAGTACAGTGGAGTGGAGTGGAGTACAGTGGAGTGGTGTGGTGTGGTGTGTACAGTGGAGTGGTGTGGTGTGTACAGTGGAGTGGTGTGGTGTGGTGTGTACAGTGGAGTGGTGTGGTGTGGTGTGTACAGTGGAGTGGAGTGGTGTGGTGTGTACAGTGGAGTGGAGTACAGTGGTGTGGTGTGTACAGTGGAGTGGTGTGGTGTGGTGTGTACAGTGGAGTGGTGTGGTGTGTACAGTGGAGTGGAGTACAGTGGAGTGGTGTGGTGTGTACAGTGGAGTGGAGTACAGTGGAGTGGTGTGGTGTGTACAGTGGAGCGGTGTGGTGTGTACAGTGGAGTGGTGTGGTGTGGTGTGTACAGTGGAGTGGTGTGTGTACAGTGGAGTGGAGTGGTGTGGTGTGGTGTGTACAGTGGAGTGGTGTGGTGTGGTGTGTACAGTGGAGTGGTGTGTACAGTGGAGCGGTGTGGTGTGGTGTGTACAGTGGAGTGGAGTGGTGTGGTGTGTACAGTGGAGTGGAGTGGTGTGGTGTGTACAGTGGAGTGGAGTGGTGTGGTGTACAGTGGAGTGGAGTGGTGTGGTGTGTACAGTGGAGTGGTGTGGTGTGTACAGTGGAGTGGTGTGGTGTGGTGTGTACAGTGGAGTGGTGTGGTGTGGTGTGTACAGTGGAGTGGTATGGTGTGGTGTGGTGTGTACAGTGGAGTGGTGTGGTGTGTACAGTGGTGTGGTGTGGTGTGGTGTGTACAGTGGAGTGGTGTGGTGTGTACAGTGGAGTGGTGTGGTGTGTACAGTGGAGTGGAGTGGTGTGGTGTGGTGTGTACAGTGGAGTGGAGTACAGTGGAGTGGTGTGGTGTGGTGTACAGTGGAGTGGTGTGGTGTGGTGTACAGTGGAGTGGTGTGGTGTGGTGTACAGTGGAGTGGTGTGGTGTACAGTGGAGTGGTGTGGTGTGTACAGTGGAGTGGAGTAAAGTGGAGTGGTGTGGTGTGGTGTGGTGTACAGTGGAGTGGAGTGGTGTGGAGTGGAGTACAGTGGAGTGGTGTGGGGTGGTGTACAGTGGAGTGGAGTGGTGTGGTGTGGTGTACAGTGGAGTGGAGTACAGTGGAGTGGTGTGGTGTGGTGTACAGTGGTGTGGTGTACAGTGGAGTGGAGTGGTGTGGTGTGTACAGTGGAGTGGTGTGGTGTGTACAGTGGAGTGGTGTGGTGTGTACAGTGGAGTGGTGTGGTGTGGTGTGTACAGTGGAGTGGTGTGGTGTGGTGTGTACAGTGGAGTGGTATGGTGTGGTGTGGTGTGTACAGTGGAGTGGTGTGTGTACAGTGGAGTGGTGTGGTGTGGTGTGGTGTGTACAGTGGAGTGGTGTGGTGTGTACAGTGGAGTGGTGTGGTGTGTACAGTGGAGTGGAGTAAAGTGGAGTGGTGTGGTGTGGTGTGGTGTACAGTGGAGTGGAGTGGTGTGGAGTGGAGTACAGTGGAGTGGTGTGGGGTGGTGTACAGTGGAGTGGAGTGGTGTGGTGTGGTGTACAGTGGAGTGGAGTACAGTGGAGTGGTGTGGTGTGGTGTACAGTGGTGTGGTGTGCAGTGGTGTGGTGTACAGTGGAGTGGTGTGGTGTGGTGTACAGTGGTGTGGTTCACGGAGTGGTGTACAGTGGAGTGGAGTGGTGTGGTGTACAGTGGAGTGGAGTGGTGTGGTGTGGTGTACAGTGGAGTGGTGTGGTGTGGTGTACAGTGGAGTGGTGTGGTGTGGTGTACAGTGGAGTGGAGTGGTGTGGTGTACAGTGGAGTGGAGTGGTGTGGTGTGGTGTACAGTGGAGTGGAGTACAGTGGAGTGGTGTGGAATGGTGTACAGTGGAGTGGTGTGGTGTGGTGTACAGTGGAGTGGAGTGGATTGGTGTGGTGTACAGTGGAGTGGAGTACAGTGGAGTGGTGTGGTGTACAGTGGAGTGGAGTGGTGTGGTGTGGTGTACAGTGGAGTGGAGTAGTGTGGTGTGTACAGTGGAGTGGAGTACAGTAGAGTGGTGTGGTGTGGTGTACCGTGGAGTGGAGTGGTGTGGTGTACAATGGAGTGGAGTGGTGTGGTGTGGTGTGGTGTACAGTGGAGTGGAGTACAGTGGCGTGGTGTGGTGTGGTGTACAGTGGAGTGGAGTACAGTGGAGTGGAGTGGAGTACAGTGGAGTGGAGTGGTGTGGTGTGGTGTACAGTGGAGTGGTGTGGTGTGGTGTACAGTGGAGTGGAGTACAGTGGAGTGGTGTGGTGTGGTGTACAGTGGAGTGGAGTGGTGTGGTGTGGTGTACAGTGGAGTGGAGTGGTGTGGTGTGGAGTACAGTGGAGTGGTGTGGTGTGGTGTACAGTGGAGTGGAGTGGAGTGGTGTGGTGTGGTGTACAGTGGAGTGGTGTGGTGTGGTGTACAGTGGAGTGGAGTGGAGTACAGTGGAGTGGAGTGGTGTGGTGTGGTGTACAGTGGAGTGGAGTACAGTGGAGTGGTGTGGTGTGGTGTACAGTGGAGTGGAGTACAGTGGAGTGGTGTGGTGTGGTGTACAGTGGAGTGGAGTGGTGTGGTGTGGTTTACAGTGGAGTGGAGTACAGTGGAGTGGTGTGGTGTGGTGTACAGTGGAGTGGAGTACAGTGGAGTGGAGTGGTGTGGTGTACAGTGGAGTGGAGTGGTGTGGTGTACAGTGGAGTGGAGTGGTGTGGTGTGGTGTACAGTGGAGTGGTGTGGTGTGGTGTACAGTGGAGTGGAGTGGTGTGGTGTACAGTGGAGTGGAGTGGTGTGGTGTGGTGTACAGTGGAGTGGTGTGGTGTGGTGTACAGTGGAGTGGAGTACAGTGGAGAGGTGTGGTGTGGTGTACAGTGGAGTGAAGTACAGTGGAGTGGTGTGGTGTGGTGTACAGTGGAGTGGAGTGGTGTGGTGTACAGTGGAGTGGAGTGGTGTGGTGTGGTGTACAGTGGTGTGGTGTGGTGTACAGTGGAGTGGAGTACAGTGGAGTGGTGTGGTGTGGCGTACAGTGGAGTGGAGTACAGTGGAGTGGTGTGGTGTGGTGTACAGTGGAGTGGAGTGGTGTGGTGTGGTGTACAGTGGAGTGGAGTACAGTGGAGTGGTGTGGTGTGGTGTACAGTGGAGTGGAGTGGTGTGGTGTGGTGTACAGTGGAGTGGAGTGGAGTACAGTGGAGTGGAGTACAGTGGAGTGGTGTGGTGTGGTGTACAGTGGAGTGGAGTGGTGTGGTGTGGTGTACAGTGCAGTGGAGTGGTGTACAGTGGAGTGGAGTACAGTGGAGTGGTGTGGTGTGGTGTACAGTGGAGTGGAGTGGTGTGGAGTGGAGTACAGTGGAGTGGAGTACAGTGGAGTGGAGTACAGTGGAGTGGAGTGGTGTGGTGTGGTGTACAGTGGAGTGGTGTGGTGTGGTGTACCGTGGAGTGGAGTGGTGTGGTGTGGTGTAAAGTGGAGTGGAGTGGTGTGGTGTGGTGTACAGTGGAGTGGAGTGGTGTACAGTGGAGTGGTGTGGTGTACAGTGGAGTGGAGAGGTGTGGAGTGGAGTGGTGTGGTGTGGTGTACAGTGGTGTGGTGTACAGTGGTGTGGTGTACAGTGGAGTGGAGTACAGTGGAGTGGAGTACAGTGGAGTGGTGTGGTG